>NW_014578538.1:19703-20637 GCF_000485595.1 Priapulus caudatus
ATGTAGAACCCTCTATATAACGGTCAGCAATGACAGGCACTGATCTATGTATAACCCTCTATATAACGGTCAGCAATGCCAGACACTGATCTATGCAGAACCGTCGCTAGCTTCACAGACTGTGGTTCCCGTTGTCAAAACACCACATTTTACAAACACAATTATCATGAAGTCTGTCAGCAGTATTCTAGATGAATTGAGTAGTTTTTTTACTCATGTATTCAATAGGAAACTGATGACGTCAGTATGACCTTGTGTGACCTTGACCAGCCGCCAGCGTTAACGCTGGTGCTGCCATCCTTTGTGATATAATTAACATTTACTTGTCCTGCTTCCACTAACCTATCGATGATATGGGACACAGTCATTACCCACCACGCTTCTTTATTAACGAAGTGAAGAGAGAAACAGAAAGAGAGAGAGAGAGAGAGAGAAAGGGAGAGAGAGAGAGACAGAAAGGGAGAGAGAGCGCGAAATAGAAAGAAAGAGAAAGAGCGCGAGATAGAAAGAAAGAGAGAGAGCGCGCGAGAGAGAGAATCACAATTCTCTATATCAGTAAGAAATATTTATTACGTTATATATATTCAACAACTTCTGCCTTTCATGTCATCGTCATTTATCTATGAACAAATCTTTGTACGAAGTTGTCTTTCATTTTGAGTTTCGGATTGAAGAACATAATATTTGTTTGGAAACAACGCTATCTACAATCATGACATATAAATATTATTATTAAATTTTATATTGTAAGAATCTCGGTGCCTTTTTTGTTGTTTTGTTTTTTGGTGCCAAAAGCTGCTGTGAACAAAAACACAATTTTGCGTGGAAACTAAGTCGGGATTTTTGCGGCGGTATAGAGAAAGAGGGAGAGAGAAAGCAGAGAGAGAGAGAGAGAGAGAGAGAGAGAGAGAGAGAGAGAGAGAGAGAGAGAGAG
>NW_014578538.1:21793-25325 GCF_000485595.1 Priapulus caudatus
TTCGGTTGCCAGTGAGTTTATCAGAAGAATACCCGGCTACAGTACACGTCAGTTGAGCGCTGTCGCTCTGCGGCACTTGTTCATTTGTATGGTTGTACCTACCGCAGCTAATGCTTTGTCATCCATGAATCCTTCGCGATTGTGTGCATCAGTCTTTATGCAACCGGGGCTAAAAGAAAAAGTACATATGTTTAAAATACTATAACGATAATTTAACTTTTACTTATGGGATGCTAGAATTATTGGAGCGGTGCTGATAGATATATATCACATGTACCGCAGGACTATTACTAACAGTACGTGACTTAAGGATACAGTCAGGGTTACGGACAGGTACCTCTGCAAAGGGCATTGCAACATAACTGCTCATCAGATTCAATAAAACTCATATCTATTTCATAAAAAATATGTCTATCTACGCTCGCGATGAAAATAATCCAAAAAACTTGATCGCTAATTACGTGACGGATAAAATTGTGAATTTATATAAAAATATAATTATTTTCTTATTTCTCAGAACAGCAATTAAAGAGTTGGGACCTAAACTCTTAGCCATCAGTTGATCACAGTATGAACTAAAAACAAGTTATTGGATTTTTTTTAAATGCTTTAATTTTGGAAATAAGTTGAAAAGATAGACGAAAATTTGTTATGAATTTTAAAACACAACAATTTCGTAAACAAAGAGCCATAACTTCTAAAAAATAATATTTCATAAAAATTCCAGGGATCGTTTTTTCCTTTAACATTTTAGCATTACCACGGAAATTTTTTTTGGAATCGTTGTCAGTTTCGAGAAATAGCTTTTGAAAAATCAGCAACTTCATCATTTCTAACCGTTGTGGACTAATAGTGGATTGCATCATTCCGGTTCCTTTGCAACATCTTGTATGTGGAAAACGTAGCGAATGCCACCTGGCAAATTTTGTGCCTCGCTCCCCTTGGTGGGGTGATTGGTAGAAGCACTTGGTTCGCTCCCTAAAATCTGGTTTTTAAGACAGGGAGAGAGGGAGAGAGAGAGAAAGAGAGAGAGAGAGAGAGATAGAGAGAAAGAGCGAGAAAGAGAGAGAGAGAGAGAAAGAGAGAGAGAGAGAAAGAGTGAGAAGAGAGAGAGACGGATCGAAGAGTATGGTACCCGTGCAGGGGGCTTAGCCTGCTGGCTGAGAGCCACGTGTAGGTCGTGAAGCTAGCCACCGTTGCCATACATGTAATAGAAATCTGGAGGAGAGCATAATCATAACGTCGGGGAAGGACTCCAAGTGTAGGAGTAATACTCGCGGCAGGCTTCTATTCTCTAAGTCGCGCACTGATTGGCTGGCTTCTGTCGCTTATGCTTGGGCAATAAAGGTAATGAATAACATCTCGAACGCGAACTCCCGTTATCGGTTTCGGTTTGCTGTCTGTTCTGATTATTATACGGGTATCTGGGGCAATATTTTATTCGGCTAGCATTTAGATATTTGTGAGGGGCTAAATATCTTTGTTCAATGTACAGATTATTGTAGAGTACATGATATAAGCAATTATTAGTAGCAATAGAACGGGGAAGAAGAGCAGAGAGAGAGAGAGAAGAGGGAGGAGAGGAGATGAGAGAGAAAGAGACAAAAATAAGATATGGGTTTCTAGCGGGGCACACTTGTATTTTTTGGGGTTGCGCGCGTCAGCGGCCGCTGTGGGTTGGGTCCGGCTTGGGCGGCGTAGGTGCGTGCGGAGCCTATAGATAGTTTAATCAAGATATAGATTTCATTGTATGAAGCTTTGGATTACTCACTGACGCTTAAATCCAGGGGACGCACTATAAGAAGACGTTTAGCTATGACTCCTGTAAATCAAATATACAATTAGTGAAGACTTAACATGTACAATCCGCAGTGCATATGCGTAATTATAAGTGGCTTGAAGTAAAAAAATCCGTGTGTGGCGTGTGTGTTGTGGGTGCGTCGGTATCGTGTGTCGCGTTAGATATATTATATATATAAGTATATTATATATAATAAGTATAGTGGTCGTGCACAGTGCGCTTTACCTCATAAAAATGGCTTAAGCTCGGACCATTTTATAATACGGCTAAGCTGGGGCAAGTTTCGTTGCATTCAGGTCTCATTTATAAAGTGAATTCGATAATACGGAACACGGCTAATAAGCACAATTGATTACGTACCCTTTGTTTCTTATGAAGACATGGGAGCCGGCCGACACGTGTGTCAGGTAAGAAGACGGCCTTTTGGTTTGAGTCGTTGCATTAGTTTTGTCAAACGTTTCTAGCTAGTTGTTTAACACGATCCAGTAACACTAGGATTCCGTGCATTAATTTTCACTAGGCGATCTGAAAGATTAGGATATAGGTTTGGAGAGATAGTATATGAAAGTTAATATTAGGTAGACGTACATGACTTGAAATTGTCTGCGAATTCTGTTTAGCTGTCAACTTTTCGGTAAAATTTTTACATATAACCATCACGATACCGTATGTCAAACGTATATACCCACCAAGACATCCAGCGTGCCGTTGTAATACGAAGTGCATTCATTGAAGACTCTCTCTAGATCTGTATCAACAGCTAAATCTCCAACACTGAGGAACACCTGTGGCATTAGGTTTGAATTAAAGGTTATATTATTACGGTAATGGAGCAAATAAATCATGCGGTGCTCCAGCGGTAACAAACTTGTTTTTATTCACGCTTGATAAGTTGTTAGAGCTATGAAAGGGACTCAACGTTCGCATTTTAGTGTTTACTCAGTTATGATTTAATTGCCACATGGTGCCATCTATGAAAAATAAATTCTGTGTTTTTAAATTTATTCTTTAGGAGTAGTCAAGTATTGCATTATACATTTACTCAAAATGGCACCAAAAAGCCACAGTGGCGAATTATTTATTAGTTTTTCTACAGACAGTACGCTCTCAAAATAATATATATGTATAACACACCTCGTTTTCTGCGAGTCCCTTTTCGACACAAATCTGCTTAGTTTTCTCGAGGGCAGCAAAGTCTCTGCCAGTAAGAGCTAGCTTAGCACCAAGAGATGCAAACCAAATGGCTATTTCTGCGCCAATACCCCTGCTCGCCCCTGCAAGCAAAAATAACGATTCATGCCAAGGGTGGAATCAGGAGTCAATCAATACTGATACTGATCGATATTGATAGACTCCTGGTAGAATTATTTGTGAATGTTTTCATTAGGAAAGAGCTCGGCAACTTATAATAATATATTATGAAGAGAAAATCAGGTACTTAATTACAAGTACAAGTACGGTACAACAAGCGAACGCGAACGTTACCTGTTATCAAGCACACCTTTCCTTTCAGTGACGTTATTTTATCTTCACAGCGGAAATTAAACTAAAAAATGAGAAACCTAGCGATAGATATTAAAACAGCAGTTTATCAAACACGAACATGACGTAGTAATTGGCATTGCGACTCACATCTTTTAGGAACATGCACCACGCTCAAACATCACAGATTCTCTCACTCACAGCAGGACTTGTAAGGATGAAACGTTACACGTACAAGCCTAACTTAGC
>NW_014578538.1:30162-33183 GCF_000485595.1 Priapulus caudatus
GCTAAGTTAGGCTTGTACGTGTAACGTTTCATCCTTACAAGTCCTGCTGTGAGTGAGAGAATCTGTGATGTTTGAGCGTGGTGCATGTTCCTAAAAGATGTGAGTCGCAATGCCAATTACTAAGTCATGTCCGTGTTTGATAAACTGCTGTTTTAATATCTATCGCTAGGTTTCTCATTTCTTTGCCTGGTTTACGCTGTAAAGATCAAATGACGTCACTGAAAGGAAAGGTGTGCTTGATAACAGGTAACGGTCGCGTTCGCTTGTTGTACCGTACTTGTACTTGTAATTAAGTACCTGATTTTCTCTTCATAATATATTATTATAAGTTGCCGAGCTCATTCATAATAAAAAAATTCGCAAATAATTCCACCAGGAATCTATCAATATCGATCTGTATCAGTATTGATTGACTCCTGATTCCATCCTTTTCATGAATCGTTATTTTTGCTTGCAGGGGCGAGCAGGGGTATTGGCGCAGCAATAGCCATTCGGTTTGCATCTCTTGGTGCTAAGCTAGCTCTTACTGACAGAGACTTTGCTGCCCTCGAGAAAACTAAGCAGCTGTGTGTAGTAAAGGGACTCGCAGAGAACGAGGTGTGTTATACATATATACTATTTTGAGAGCGTACTAATTTATTACTACTACTTATTATACTACTACTTATTTTGTAGAAAAACTAATATGTAATTCGCCACTTTGGTTTTTTGCTGCGATTTTGAGTAAATGTATAATAAGTGTTTTGAGTTACACAGCAATACTTGACTACCCCTAAAGAATAAAATTAAAAACACAGAATTTATTTTTCATAAATGGCACCATGTGGCAATTAAATCATAACTGAGTAAACACTAAAATCTAAACGTTGGGTTTAGCCCTTTCATAGCTCTAACAAATTATCAAACGGGAATGAAAACAAGTTTGTTACCGCTGGAGCACCGCATGATTTATTTGCTCCATTCCCGTAATAATATAACCTTTAATTCGAACCTAATGCCACAGGTGTTCCTCAGTGTTGGAGATTTAGCTGTTGATGCAGATTTAAAGAGAGTCTTCAATGAATGCACTTCGTATTACAACGGCACGCTGGATGTCTTGGTTGGTATCTACGTTTGACATACGGTATCGTGATGGTTATATGTAAACATTTTACCGAAAAGTATACAGCTAACAGAATTCGCAACAATTCAAGTCATGTCTTTACCTAAATTAAACATTCTTACTATCTTCCAACCATATCCTAATCTTTCAGGTGAATAATGCAGGAATAGTCACTCGTGGATCAGTGTTAAACACTAGCATAGAAACGTTGGACAAAACAATGAACATTAACACAAGGCCCAGCACAATTATCTATAAATAAATACGTAACAGCGGTAAGGCTTGACTGTCATGTTTGGAGAACGTCAGTGGGTTCCATTACGAGGCGCACGTAACCAACATAGACACAAGGTAAGCGGTTATTTTTAAATTGTTACACTAGTGCTATTTATTATTGCTATGGCAAGTCTCTATAATTACTACTGTGAGGAGGCATACCTGCTAATTAATACTGTTGCTGGTTTGTCTCCTGCCGCAGGTGAGACGATGTATGGAAGGTTATGTGAATTTACAACCACGCGTTAAAAATCTAGGTGACTTGCATTTAATTTTGCAGGACAATACTATATTCGCTTGTGCCATCGCTAAGTTAGACTTGTACGTGTAACGTTTCATCCTTACAAGTCCTGCTGTGCGTGAGGGAATCTGTGGTGTTTGATCGCGGTGCGTGTTCCTAAAAGATGTGAGTCGCAATGCCAATTACTAAGTCATGTTCGTGTTTGATAAACTGCTGTTTAAATATCTATTGCTAGGTTTCTCATTTCTTCGCTTGGTTTACGCTGTGAAGATAAAATGACGTCACTGAAAGGAAAGGTGTGCTTGATAACAGGTAACGGTCGCGTTCGCTTGTTGTACCGTAATTGTACTTGTAATTAAGTACCTGATTTTCTCTTCATAATATATTATTATAAGTTGCCGAGCTCTTTCATAATGAAAAAAATCGCAAATAATTCCACCAGGAATCTATCAATATCGATCAGTATTAGTATTGATTGACTCCTAATTCCACCCTTGTCCATGAATCGTTATTTTTGCTTACAGGGGCGAGCAGGGGTATTGGCGCAGCAATAGCCATTCGGTTTGCATCTCTTGGTGCTAAGCTAGCTCTTACTGGCAGAGACTTCGCTGCCCTCGAGAAAACTAAGCAGCTTTGTGTAGAAAAGGGACTCGCAGAGAACGAGGTCAGTTATACATATATATTATTTTGAGAGCGTACTGTCTGTAGAAAAACTAATATATAATTTGCCACTTTGGCTTTTTGGTGCGATTTTGAGTAAATGTATAATGCAATACTTGACTACTCCTGAAGAATAAAATTAAAAACATAAAATTTATTTTTAATAAATGGCACCATGTGGCAATTAAATCATAACTGAGTAAACACTAAAATCCGAACGTTGGGCTCCTTTCATAGCTCTAAGAAATTATCAAACAGGAAAGAAAACAGTTCTGTTACCGCTGGAGCACCACATAATTTATTTGCTCCATTCCCGTAATAATATAACCTTTAATTCGAACCTAATGCCACAGGTGTTCCTCAGTGTTGGAGATTTAGCTGTTGATGCAGATCTAAAGAGAGTCTTCAATGAATGCACTTCGTATTACAACGGCACGCTGGATGTCTTGGTGGGTACAAACGTTTGGCATACGGTATCGTGATGGTTATATGTAAACATTTTACCGAAAAGTATACAGCTAACAGAATTCGCAACAATTCAAGTCATGTCATGTCTTTACCTAAATTAAAAGTTCTTACTATCTTCTAACTATATTCTAATCTTTCAGGTGAATAATGCAGGAATAGTCACTCGTGGATCAGTGTTAAACACTAGCATAGAAACGTTTGACAAAACAATGAACATTAACACAAGGCCCTTGTTCTACCTGACCCACCTGGCGGCTCCATTCCTCATAAAAAC
>NW_014578538.1:33720-40585 GCF_000485595.1 Priapulus caudatus
TTTCGTTACTAAACATGGCATTTTTATTATGCAACATAAAATTCCGATATATTACTAAGCAAACATAAAATAGTATAACCAAACAGTACAATATTCGGTATTTCGTATTTGTTTTTTGTTTTATTTTTAGATCTGGCTAGTAACGGAGTGAGATGCAACGCTGTAAGGTAAGATACCCTAATAAATAATTTTACATAAAAGTATTTGTCACAACATCTAATGTAGCGATAAAATATTGCAGACTAGCGTATAATAATAGACAGAAACGAAACCGAAACCTACTCGGTTAAAATATGTTACCACGGTTTTACCTTTATTGCAACATAAGCGACCAAAAGCAGCCAATCAGGGGACTAGAAATAGAAAGTGCCGGAGTCTTAACCACTACCTTGGAGTCTTCCCACATTATATTCTCTCTTCCATATTTCTTTAATTATGGCCACATGCTGCTTCAAGACCTGTCACGTGCTCTCAACCAGTGCTAAGCACGGTACCATACTCCTTCAATATATTTCTCTCTCTCCCTCTCTTAAAAGCCAGATTTTGGGGAGTGAACCAAGCGCTCCCACCAATAGGTGTCAATACCAATGTGAATATCAATAAACTTATCCCCACACTCAAACTGTGAATCCTCAAACTTAATACCCTTTAAGGCATGAGCACACTCTAAGGTACCTGAGGTCGCTGTAAAGGGGTGTAGACGGTTGGAACCGCAACAGCCCTAATGGTTTCTAAATGCACCAATCGTTAAACTGGACAGCTCTAGTTTGTACGTGTTACGTAACTCACCTTTGGTAGATGTGTCACCCCCAAATAAGGCAAAACAGTTTTCGCCAAGACCCATTCGGGTCCTATTCTTTTAACCAGCTTACTTGACACATAAGAACGGCCGGACCCGCTGTCGAACAGCAATGTGGCCTCGGTGACCCCACACTGACCCCGAACACGCACCCTAGCTAGAGGTAGTATTGTGCAAAATTGAGTCATTAACAAGTTATTGTTAATGTTTGCACAACTTCTCCTCCGATACTTGAGCTTTGACGATCCGTCACAGAGAACCTGATGGTGTCAATCACCACACTGCACACACCTGGCCGGACACTGACGTGCGTTATGGTTTGTAACTAGGCACTTGAAACATAGGTGTTTAGCACAAACTTTGTCCTTTCGTTCTGCGATCGAGCCACGGCCAAGTTCCCAACATTTGGCCCTGCCATATCGCGTCCTCAAATTTTTACGGGCGTTCGTCGTAATGCGTCATTGGTAACCGCAGAGTCAGCTATTGCGCGCATTAGGCTCCGCCACTTAGGAGCGAGTCCAAAAAGTAACCGTGAGGATTAGCATTGCAATGCCCTATTATCCCAAAACGCACTACCAATGATGTTACGCCCTTCTTAATTTAGGCAGCTCTATTTTTCAGGAGCCTGACGCTGTGCTTAGACTTCCCTAGCTTACTAAGTTCAGTTCGCCCTTACACACTTCCCGTAATCTACATTCATCAGCGCTCAGTCTTAAAACTGGCGCCCGCGTTTATAAGTCTTTAAGTTTCCCGAGGTCAGCTGCGCCTGGATTTGAGCTCGCGTTTAAGTCTCAAAAGCGGTCGAATTTTTACAACAGCTACCGTTGTAAAGCAATGCCCCAGTTTCCTCCGATTCGAGTTGCTTAAGTTTTCTTCATCCTATACTAGAGCGCTCAACGTCGTGCTGTGACCCTCCTAAAACACAGCAGACAAAAGTCACAGCCTCTTCAATCCCGGCACTCAACTACATGCTTTTATCCCCATCCACGCCGCCACCTTGCAGCATTTATTGCATGTCATTTTTGACCGACTTACCCAGCCTTACTGACCGTTCTACCGTTTACTGCGCATCCATCCTGTTTCTGTCGATTCTATGTGTGTTTCCTGCTGTTCGTCACCATATTAGTCATTAAACGATAGATATGTGGGCAGTAAACTTGCCTTAAAACACGTTTAAAGGCCAAGACACACCTGCAGCGACAGCGACGACCGTTACGACACAACGACCTTTCAGAAAAATTTAAAACTATTGTTCCGATGAGCCATTTGCACACACACACACACACACACCTACACACACACACAACACACACACACACACACACACAACACACACACGACAACGACGGCGACAACCTCGACGACTAAAAATATTTCCCGGAAACGCTTTCTATTCCCAGCGACTCTTTACAAAATAGCCAATCGCAGCCGGTTTCCATCTGCCATTACGATTAGTAATAAATAAACCCATCCACAGCTAGCCAATACGTAGGACTGGTCGCCGCGCTAACTTCGCGCACGCCAGCTCACAAACAAATGCAGCCGGAAACCAGTATAACCAAGCGTGCCAGCTCTGGCAAGCTACGCGTCACAGCCTATAACACAGTACGTAGCAGTACATGACTTAATTGTGCTACGTATTATTTTTACTTTATTATCTTACCCTTATACCTAGAGTTTTTCCAGCCTGTTATTTAAAAGACGCCGCAGAGTTTTGCCGTTTGTTCATGTGATTATGTATGTGTACCACTGTGACGAGTGCCTGAGCTAAAACTTTGACTAACGTTGGCTCGCTTGTCGGCTGCAGTCTGTTTGCCCGCCAGTCACAGCGACTTTTGTCGTTTGTCGGTACTGTCGGTCACTGTCGCTGCATTGTCCTGGCCTTAAATCGAAAGATTAAAATTCGGATGTCTAAAACCAAAACCTGTTTTATTTTCCAATTGTCACAAAATGTCATTCGCTACGTTTTCACATAACAGGGGTGCTGCCAAGGAACCTGAAATGGGGGGGGGGGGGGGTCAATGGAAACCACTATAGTCCACAAAGGCAGTTCGAAATCGCTGCAGTTTCTAATTTTTCAAAAGCTATTTCTCAAAAACCCACAACTTTGATTCCAAAAAAAATTCGTTTTAATGCTAAACTATTAAAGGAAAAACGATCCCTGGAATTTTATAAAAATTATATTTTAGAAGTTACGTTCTTCCTGCTTAGCCGCAAATTTGCGTTTTAAAATTTATTACAAATTTTCGTGCCATCTTTTTCATCTTATTCCAAAAATTTAAAGCATTTCTTAAAAAATATTCCGAATTACTTGTCTGTTCGCTAGTTATACTATGAGCAAACTGAGCGCTAAGAGGGGGGGGGGGGGGGGGGGGGGGCGGGGGGGGCGGCGGGGGGGGGGGGGGGGGGGGGGGGGGGGCCAGGGGTGTTTAGCGTCCCAACTCTTTAATGCTCGTTCTGAGAAATAAGACAAAAATTATATTCTATATAAATTCACAATTGTATCTGTCACGCTAATTAGCAATGAGAGTTTTTTTGATTATTTTCATCGCGCAGCCGTAGATAACATATTTTTTATGAAATAGACATGAGTTTTATTGAATCTGCCATGAAGCACGTTATGCTGCAATGCCCTTTACAAAGTACCTGTCCGCTAACCCTGACTGTATCCTTAAAGTCACGTGCTTTATGTAATACGTCCTGTCCGTACATGGAATAAAATCTATAGGCAGGTTTCACGTGACGGTCGGCAGAAGCGAAAGCGTGCTGTTGACGATTTACAGCATGAATGACCACATGTTCTGCATAGAAAAGCGCTGTTTATGTAGTGCACCTACAACGTGCGTGCTGCGTGCGGTGCGTGCTGCACTACACGTGCGGTGCCATGCGTGCGCTGCCAGTGCGTGCGGCGGGCGTTGTGAACGTGTGAACTTATACGCTGCGGCGTGCCGTCGTGCGCACGTACACGTTCGTACGCTTCGGGGGTACAGCCTACACGTGCGTGCTGTGGGGTGCACGTACACCGTGCGTGCATGCGCGCTACGTGTGCCGCGTGCGTGTGCACGTACACTGCGGCATGCCGTTGCAGCGTTGTGTGTCGTGCGGCTGCGTGCTGCGTGCGTGGAGACGTGCGGCAAGTACACTTGCCTGCGTGCGTGCTGCGACTTGTACGTACACGTACGTTCGTGCGTGCAGTGCACTGTAACACGGTGCGCTACTATGCGTGCGTGCGTGCGGTTGAACGGTACAGTGCGTGTCTCTGCGTCGAGCGTGGCGGCGTGTGTACGGTACACGTGCGTGCTGCGGTGTGTGCTGAACTTACACCGTGCGTACATGCGCTGCGTGCCTCCGCTATGTGCAGCACGTACACGGGCGTGCGTGCGTGCGTCGAGTCGTGCGCGGGGCGGGGGGGGCGTGGCAGGTTACACGTCGTGCGTGCGTCGTGCGTGTGTGAAGACAAGAAATCTGCAGGTACACGGTTGCGCGTGGCGTGCGCGTGCGTGCGTAGCGTACGTGCGTGTGTGTGCCAGGTACACGGGCGTGCGTTGATGCATGTGCACGTAGACGTGCGTGCGCTGGCTGCGTGTTTTCGCGTACAAACGTGCGTGGCATGCGTGCGTTACGGACGTGGCACGTACACGTCGTGCGTCCGCTGTGGCTCTATCGAACAATATCACGCATCTGCTCGCTGCAACCGCTTAAACTGCCCATGTGCGGCATATGACGTCAATGTTTATCAACATGAAACACTCCTATTAGTACCGCTCCAATAATCCTAGCATCCTATCAGTAAAAGTTAAATTATCGTGATAGTATTTTAAATATATACTTTTCTTTGAGTCCCGGTGCATAAAGACTTCGCCAATACACAATCCAATGGTATTAATGGGATGACAAAAGCCATTTAGCTGCGTAAGTAACAAAATAAAAGACATGACAAATAAGATACAAGAATTATAGACATAACAAAATAATGATTATTGTGAGTTTACTATATTATTCAAAGTTTAACCTATAGTATACTATAACTATCTTACAGTATTACGAGAAACGCTTACCGCCGCGCCATCCATGGACGAATCGTAAGACAGACGACGTTACCAACGCCACGTGTTTCTTGGTTAGCGACGATCTCGTCGTTCATGACAGCGTGTGACATTTTGTTGACGCGAGGCAGAGCATCACCACGCGCTAACATCGGTCACCGTATTTACTTACCACAGAAACAGGCTCGGTGCAGATGTTTTCAAAATTGAATTACATTTTTAAAGAAAATCTTAAATTAATCTATCAATAAACTTTTAATCAGTGAAAATGTCATGTATAAAAAATCATCCTTCATTTTTGTGGAAAAAAATTAATGATTAATACGAATAAAAGAAGATGTTTTGATTGCCAGCTCACGCCCCCTCGGGTAGATGTGTAGGAACATTACTGATTTTACTTACCATTACTATTAGCTCTTGGATACATCAGAAGGATAGCCAACAAACATTCAAACTTTGACACTCTGTTCATTCCCTGTGAGCACGTCGTGGAATGACGCACTGAGAATGTATTTGTATCTTGAATTTGGGTTTTGTCTTAGCAATATACTTTCCGCCACATTATGCTTGCGGAGCTTTCTTACGTCTCAGATTGATTATCGACAACAAAAGAGTATGGTGCCGCGGCCTAGAACGATTCTGCTATGCCTCTTAAACCTTTACTTAAATTTTCGTTCTAAAACTTGTATTTAAGCTTCACGCTTATGAACAGGTAAAAGCGTTTCTCATAAACTCGATTAATTGTGTTTTTATAGCCGAAAATAATTAAAGGCTCAATCGTTCCCTACACGCTACTAAATAGTCTAGAACTGGCACCGGCAAGTAGAGGGTGACACCTCCTAAATCGCCACACGAATACGACGTTAAAAGTCAATGCTTAAAATAAATTAGGCGTAAGCATGGACAAAGAACAATTTTCCACGAGTAACCTCCGTTAAATTCGTGAGTAGGGCATAAAATATTGTCCCTTTAAAATAGTTACGCATTGCTGCGTTCTCTGCTGCCCACTTTGCAAACTTCCTGCCAAACTATAGTTATTAATGTTAACTGCAAGCACTGTAGTTCAAGCTTAAAGGGTGATGATCTGCATTTAGCGATAGTAATTAGTGACAAAAGTAATAAAAAATATTTTAGTATGTAATTTACTGCCAGCACGCTTTCAATTGACATATTGAATTTGTAGCTCTATTATATTTGGAAGGCTTTGAGAAAATTTACAAACATAGCCCAAATGTTTTAGCTGCCAGTTACCGTACGTACATCGCTGATAATGCTTATCATTCTTATTACAAAAATCATATAAATAAATTCTCTGTTTGAATCTCTATTTAAAATAACCGTGATGCATATCTTTGTGCTTAATGTTTCAAAGAGTATGTATTGTTGGTTTTATTATTGATAGATTATCTCTATCTATAACCCTGTTATACTCACCCCTTAATTCTTCTCTTTTCCTCTTGCTTCACAATCCACCACCATGCACAGTCTTTCTGATACTCCTCTGCCCCTACCACTCATATGTCCTCTTCGGCCTCCTCCTCTCAACTTCATTTCCTTCCTCCACTGACTATTAACTATCTTCCACCTTCTCCTCCCTCCTCCTCCATATTCTTATCCTTTTTCCTTCTCCCCCATTATTCTTAATCCTTTCTCCTTCTCCCCACATCCCTCCTCCTCCCTTTACTCGCATTATTTACCGGCATTCTTTATTACCGCTTCTCACTTTTCGCTTCTTCCCGTTTTTTCTCCTTCTCCGTGTCACTCATACATTACTCTCCTACCAACCATTCTCTCTTTTACTTACGCTCCCCTCTCTTCACTCTCGCTCTGACCCCTCTCGTCGCCGCTCTCTCCTCTCTCTCTCTCTCTCTCTCTCTCTCTGGTTGCTCTCTCATCTTTCTCTATATACGCGCCGCAAACTCCGACATAGTTTCCACGAAACATTGTGTTATTGCACAGCCGCCTTTGACATCCAAAAATCAAACACAGAAAAGGCACCAAAATTCTCACAATGTAAAAT
>NW_014578538.1:40610-49836 GCF_000485595.1 Priapulus caudatus
GTGAAGCGTGATTTTCCGAGAACAAGTTCCACATTTTCGTTTCTCGTCAAAATGTTCATATATGTAGCAAGGCTTGTGGTCAATTGCGCTCTCAGCTGCCGCCAGCGTGATTGCAATGTTGCGGCACCTGATTTCCACATGTGCGCAGTTCTACATGAGTTTTTGTACCGATTTCATTATATGTACGATTTCCTTGCTAGAACTCAGATTCGTCAAGTCCCCGAAATTTCACATTTCAAAAATTACCAGGACTGACAGAAAGTCACACGTAAATCTTCCGTGTGGACGGGTCCCATCACAGATCCCATTCCAGGCCTCACGGTGCGCTCGCATGGTTGGGGGTTAGGATGACTAACACCACAGGCCTCGTAACAGAACACTCCGTCATTTGTTTCCTGTACTTATGTCGCGAGCAGCCGCTTACGACATATACCGAAACGTGTTGCCTGCCATCTGTCCTCATAAAGTTATTGATATAATCAGGCTATCCTTCGGCCTTTTCCCGACCCCGTATTGGCCGAGAGCTCTCCTCAGACAGGCTCTGTAATGTTGGGCAGGTACTGTATTTTTCGGCGCCTTCCAGTATCGCGTCCTCAAGGATTTTTGCGGGCGTATCGTCGTCGCACCTTGATGAGTTGGGTCATTGATCGTAACGAATGAGCTCCAGCTTTTTGCTCTTAGGCATTCCGAGCCTCGCACTCTCATGGGAGCGAGTCCTGAGATAGAGTAACCAGTTTTTGTGAACTCGTTTCTCAATCGCCGTATCCGTATCCCGAACTGTACTTTACAATGAATGTCATACGCCGGGCCTCTTAGACATATTAAGGTGCCAGCTTCTATTTTCATGACGCGCTGAACGCTTATGCTTTGACTTCCCTAGCTTAACTAGAAGTTCTAGTTCTTGGCTATCCGACACTGTCCTATCTCATCATCAGCCTCCCAGTCTTAGAAATGGCCTTTATATTAATTTTAATTCCGAGTTCATGTCTGCTGCTGGAATTTTTGAGCTCCGGTTATTAAGGTTCTACAATAAGCGGGGTACATCTTTTACAACACTACGTATGATCTAAGCCATGCCCAGTATTCGTCCGATCGCAACGTTGCTTAGATTTCTCTTCCATCCTGCTCATACTAAGCCTTCGCAACGGTCTGTTGCTGGTGACCTCTTAACGATCCAGCCAGACAAAGTCCAGCCTTTCCCAATCACGACCTCAACCTACGTTTTACCTCCACATCACAGCGCCCTCTGCATGATTTTTGAGGTCATATTTATTGAGCCGACCTTACCCAGTTCCGTATTATGTCACCGATGTCTTTACTCCGTTTCTGCGGCCATCCATCCTGTTTCTGTCGACTTCTACGGTTGCGGGTGGCGCGGTCCGCAGCTGTGTGTGTATGTTTTCATGTGTGATTAGTTCGTCAGCCATCTTAAATTGTCCGATTCTAACCAGATAGCATATGTGGAGACAGTAACTTTGCCGCTGTAAAACCAACGTTTAAAGGCTAGACACCCTCATGTCATGCGACTCAGCGCCGATCGACCGTCTACGAAACGCAGTTTAATAATAATATATTATAAAATATTATTACTCCTTATTACCCTTCTCTATTGACTTTGATTCCTCGGTCCAATCTATGTTCATGAGAATTTAGACAGGTCCCATTCAGTCTCATCTATGTCAATGAGATTTTATACATGACCCATTCGGTCCCGTCTATATTTATGAGTAATTAAACATAATCTAATCAAACCTCTCTGTTTTATGAGAATTTAAACATGACTTGTTTAGTTTGACCCGTGTTTATGAGTATTTAAATATAAACTTTTCGGTCTGGCCTATGTTTATAAAAATTTAATCATAACATAAAATTGTTCCAGTCTATGGTGACTATATTCGTTCCAGAATATAAACATAGCATTTTCAGTTTAGCCTGTGTTTATGAGTATTTAAATATAACCCTTTCAGTCCATTCTAT
The DNA here is from genome assembly GCF_000485595.1 of Priapulus caudatus. NCBI lineage: Eukaryota > Metazoa > Priapulida > Priapulimorpha > Priapulimorphida > Priapulidae > Priapulus > Priapulus caudatus. The sequence continues at coordinate 42,588 of NW_014578538.1, forward strand.
GTTTATTAGAACTTAAACATACTTTTTTCAGTTCAGCCTGGGTTCATGAGTATGTTGGTCCAATCTATGTTTATAACAATTAAAACACACTTTTTCAGTTTAGCCTGTGTTCATGAGTATTTCGGGCGAGTCTATGTTCATGTGAATTTAAACACAACCCATTCAGTATTCCATATTCATGAGAATTTCGACGTAGGCTCTTCAGTCCAATCTATATTGCTGAGAATCCACTGCTGTGACGGTAAACCGTTACAGGGCCTGAGAGAGGGAGCTGCATAATTGACAGGTCGGTCCAAACACAGCCTACTGTCCTCACTGTCCCACAGTGCACAAACGACCTGCTCTGTGAATATATGATAATAATAATATTAATAATAAGAAGAAGAAGAAGAAGAAGAAGAAAAAGAAGAAGAAGAAGAAGAAGAAGAAGAAGAAGAAGAAGAAGAAGAAGAAGAAGAAAAAGATGAAGAAGAAGAAGAAGAAGATCTTGCTCTGTGAAAATAATTTGTTATAAAATTATTAAAGAGTATTAGATCCGAATACGAATATGTGATAGTATTATTATTATTAATAGTAATAATAATAATACTACAACCACAACAACAACAACAACAACAACAACGACAATAACAACAATAACAACAGCAACAACCATAACAACAATTAACAACAACAACAACCACAACAACAACAACAACAACAACAACAACAACAACAGCAACAACAACAGCAATGACAACATTCGTTGATATTCGTTGACACGTGACTTACGTGGGAGACGTTGTTCCACACCTGCGTGGCGCCGACGTGTTTTATAACAAATTATTTTTACAGAGCAAGATGTTCTTCTTCTTCTTCTTCTTCTTCTTCTTCAAACTTTGTCCTTTCGTTCTGCGATCGAGCCACGGCCAAGTTCCCAACATTTGGCCGTGAGGTGATGTTTCCCGCAAAATCCACATTTTACGGCATCCTTATACATGTTAGAAGACGACTGCAGTGCCGCCGCCATTGGCACCTGATTTCCCACAGCGCAGTCTACATGAGTTTTCTCCCCGATTTCATTATTACCGATTTCCTTGAAGGACTCGGCACTCTCACGTCCACGAATTTCACCCTTCAGAAATTCCAACACAAAGTCCACGTAATCTTCGTGGCCTTTACCATCACGATCCCATTCCAGCCTCACGTCGTTGGGTAGGCATGACAAAACCACAGGAGTAACGAACACTCTGTATTGTTTCCCTGTTATGTCGAGAGCGCTTAGATTACGAACGTGTGCCTGCACTTCATCATAAAGTTTTGATATAACAGGCCTACTCGGCCTTTTCCCGACCCCGTATTGGGCCGAGAGCTCATCCTCAGAAGGCTCTGTATGTGGGCAGACGTGATCTTTTCGCGCCTTCCATATCGGTCCTCAACATTTTTACGGGCGTCGTCGTAATGGTCATTGGTGACCGAGAGTCCAGCTATTGCAGCATTGGCCTCGCACTCTAGGAGCGAGTCCAAATAAGTAACCTTTGAGATAGTTGCAATGCCCGTATTATCCCAAAACAACTACCATGATGTTACGCCCTCTTGAATTTTGGCAGTTCTATATTCAGGAGCCTGGCGCTATGCTTAGACTTCCCTAGGCCTACTAAGTTCAGTTCGCTACCGACACTGTCCCTATCTACACCATCAGCCTCAGTCTTAAAACTGGCCCTTTATAATTCTTAATTCCCGAGGTCAGCTGCTGCCTGGATTTTGAGCTTCGGTTTAAGTCTCAAAGCGTCAATTTTTACAACACTACCGTTGTCAAGCAATGCCCCAGTTTCCACGATCGAGTTGTTGAGTTTCTCTTCATCCTTACACTGGGCCTCAACGTCGTGCTGTGACCTCCTAAACACAGCCAGACGAAAGTCCAGCTCTTCCAATCCCGACTCAACTACAGTTTTATCCACATCCACGCCGCCACCTTGCATGCATTTTTGCAGGTCATTTTTGACCGACTTACCCAGCCTTTACTGACCGTTCTACCGTTTACTGCGGCGTCCATTCAGTTTCTGTCAATTCTATATGTGTTTCCTGTGTTTCGTCACCATTAAATGTCATTAACGATAGACATTTGGGCGTAAACTTGCCTTAAAACCACGTTTAAAGGCCAAGACACACTGCAGCGACAGCGACCGACCGTTACGACAAACGACCTTTCAGAAAATTTAAAACTATTGTTTCCGATGAGCCATTTGCCACACAACCACAAATCACACACACACAACACACACCACACAAGCACAGCACACACAACCACACCACACACACACACAACACAGCACGACAACGACCGCGGCGAACAACCTCGACGATAAAAAATATTTCGCGAACGTTTCTATTCTCAGTCGTCTCTTTACAAAATATGCCAATCGCAGCCCGTTTCCATACGATTACGGAATAAATAAACCCATTAATGCTAGCAAGACGATACTGGTCTCCGGCGACTAAACTCCCGACGATGTCACAAACAATGTTGTTGCCGGAAACCAGTCTAACCAAAGCGGGCAGCTGTGGCAATGCTACGGTACAGTATAACACAGTACGTACAAGTACATGATAATGTGCACGTATATTTTACATTTATTATCTTACCCTTATACTAGAGTTGTTCCAGCTGTTATTTTAAAAGAACGCCGCAGGAGTTCGGGCCGTTCTGTTGCATGTGATTATGTATCTGTGTACCACTGTGACGAGATGCTGGGTATACGTCCGTGTTTTGCGCCAGTCACAGCGGACTTTTGTCGTCTTGTTTCGTTACTGTCGCGTCATGTCCTGCATCTGTGTCTTTGGGCCTCTAAATCGGAAAGATTAAGAATTCGGATGGTATGCTTACAAAGCAAAACCCTTATGTTTTATTTTTTCAATATATTGTTCACAGAAGATTTGCTTCAGTTCGCTACGTTTTCCACATACAGGGTCTTGCAAAGGAACCTGAATGACATGGAAACCACTATTAGTCCACAACAGTTAGAAATATGAAGTTTCTAATTTTTCAAAAGCTCGATGTTGCTCAAAACCCAGAGCAACTGGTTGTCGAGATTCCAACAAAAATTCCGTTTCTTACGTAGTCGCCGCCTAACGGCACTATATAAAAAGAAAAAACGAGCCCTGATTTTTATGAATATCTGATATTTTAGAAGTATAGAAGTTATGTTCTTTGTTTACGATAATTGTTGCCGTTTAAAATTTATTACAAATCTTCGTGATCCTTACCTTAACTTATTCCAATGAAAGCATTTAAACAAGTTCAATAATTGTTTTTTAGATTCATACTGTGATCAACTGATGGCGAAGAGTTTAGGTACCCAACTCGTTACATTGCTGTTCTGAGAAAATTAAGAAATTAATTTATATGTTTTATATAAATTCACAATTTTATCCGTCACGTAATAGCGATCCAAGTTTTGGCATTATTTTTCATTGCGAGCGTTAGATAGACATATTTTTTATGAATAGATAATGAGTTTAGCGTTGAATCTGAATGAGCAGTTATTTTGCCAATGCCTTAACAGAAGTACCTCGTCCGTAACCCTGACTGTATCCTTAAGTCACGTGCTGTTAGTAAGTTAGTCCATGCGTACATGTGCATATAAATCTATAGGAGTGCTTTTCACGCTGACGTCAGTGTTGATCAGGTCACCTGTATGTGTTATGTGTCATGGTTTGGCAGAATGCGAAGCGCTGCTGCCTTACATTTACAGAAACATGAATACCACATGGGTCTGATAGAAAGCGCGTGTTTATCGGTACGTGCACGTACAACGTGCGTGCCCTGCCGTGCGTGACGTGTGCACGTACACGTGCAGTGCATGCAGTGCCGTGCGAGCGCTGCGGTTCACCAGCGCACTGGGTTCGCGGTACTCCCGGTCAGTGATGCACGCCCTCCTGCACTGAGGCGTGTGGCGTCGTCCGGCTTGCGTGTGAACGTGTGAAAATTCGATACGTGCGTGCATGCGTGCTGTGCGTGTGGACGTACCGTTCGTACGTTCGTGTGCACGTACACGTGCAGTGCGTGTGTGTGCACGTACTCACGTGCGTGATGCGTACGTTGTGTGCGTTTGGCGTGGCCACAGTACACGTCGCGCGAGCATTGCGGTGCATGCCTTCCTGTGTGGTGTGTGGCCCGTGCCGCGTGCGTGGTGCGGTGGCGTGTGCAAGTACACTTGCGTCGCGTGCGTGCGTGCGTGGCGTGTGTACGTTACACGTTGCGTGCCGTGCGTGTGTTGTGAGACTTACACGTGCATACGCATGCGTTGCGGCCTCCGTGTGTGTGCACGTACCACGACGCGTACTGAGTGTACGGAGAAACGATGAAAAAAGAGGTCGAAGCAGTTAGATTGTTGCTGAGGTAGTTTCCACAACAACTAGCCTACCCATTTGTCATCAGTAAAGACGTAGGCCTCTCTTCTCGTGCCCACGCCTCTCTCCTACTCTCGCTCCCTCGTGCGTGGCCGCTCTCTCCCCGCCTCTCTCCCTCTTGTGGCGCGCGCCTTCTCTCCTCTCTCTTCCCCTCGTGCCGCCCTATCCCGCTGTGTGCGCACTCTCTCCCTCGTGGTGTGCGCGTAGCTACGCTCCCCCCGTCTTCTCTTCTTCCTCGTTGCGCTGCGTCTATCTCCCTTCATCATTCCTCGTGCCGCGCGCTCTCTTCCCCTTTGCGTCTTGCGTCCTCTCTCGGTGCCGCTTCCTGGCGCGTCCTTCGTCTCCTGCGTGTTGCTAGGTACTACCGTTCTGTGCTCTCTCGCTCATTTGCTCGTGCCGCTGCGTGCGCGCGCTCGTTCTCCCCGGTTGCGTCGATCTCCTGCCTGTCGTAGTGTGTGCGCCTATCTCCCCTCACTCTTCTTCCCTCGTGTGTCGCGCGCTGCGTTACCTCCGCTGCTCCGTCGTCGCTCCTTCGTGCGCGCTCTCTCCCCTTCTTCTCTCTCCCTTCGCCTTGCATGTGCGCTCTCACCGTGACGTCTCTCCCCCTCGTCTGCTGTGTCGTCGTCTCGTGCGCCGCGTTATCTGCCCCTGTCTCATCGCCTACTCTCCGTCACAGTCGCTCGCGCTCCTCTCTCCCCTCTCCTCTCTTCTCGTTGTTGCCGCGCTCTCTCTCCCTCACTCTCTCCTCTCGGGCGCTGCGCGATCTGCGTGTCCCCTCTCTCTCTCCCTCGTGGCGCGCCGCTTCGCCCCTCTCCTCGCCTCCGTCTCCCTCGTCGCGTGGCTGTCCCCGCGCCGCTTCTTCATCCCCCATACTGCTGCGCGCTCCGTCGATGTGCGCGCGCTCTGTCTCACTGTCCCCTACTTTTGCTCCCTTCGATGCCCGCGGCGCTCTCTCCCACCTCTCGACTTCTTCCTCTGCTCTCCACGCGCTGCGCCATTCCCTCTCCTCTCTTCGCTCCGGTTGGGCGCCTTGCCACTACCCTCTCCCTCTCTCTTCATACTGTCCCTCGCTAGTTGGCGCTGGCCGCGCTTCTTCCACCATCTCTCATTTCCTTGACGTCAATGATTGTATCAACATTGAACTAACTCCTATTCAGTACCGCTCCCAAATAATCTGCATCCTATCCATGTAAAATTAAATTATCGTGATATGCTAGTATTTTTAAATATATACCTTTTCTTTTAGCCGGATTGCAATAAAGATCCTGAATCATACACAATCCCAATCGGATTAATCTGATGGACTAAAGCATTTTAGCTGCGGTAAGTACAAAAAAACGAACATGAAAATAAATTACCAAGAAAGATATATACGACTAGAATTAATGTTATTGCTGAAGCTTTACTTATTATTATCTCAAAGTTGTAACTATTAGTATACTATAAACTAGTTTACAGTATTACCCACGAGAACACGCTTCTCGCCGCGTGCGGCGACTCTCCTCTCTGACCCCTCACTCCTCTCTCCGCGTCTTGTGAGCGATCCTCTCCCGCTCTCTCCTCCCATCTTCCGGGCCTTGCGCGCTCATCTTCCCTACTCTCTCTTCCATCGTCCACGTCGACGCGCTCTCTCTCTGCCCCTCTCCTCTCCCTCTTGATAGCGCGGCTACTGCTTCCCCTACTCCTGCTTCCCTTCTTCCGCGGCTTGCGCATCTCTCCGCACCTCTCTACTCATCCCGTGCGCTGCGAGCGCTTGCTCCCCACTCTCTCCCTCGCTGCGCGCGCTTCCTCCCCACTCTCGCCCTCGATGTGACCAATGTTTGTTTGACGGACTCGGCTGCTGCAGCAGGCTACATCTGCCACCTCTCAATCTCCCTCGTCAGCCGTGCGCGCCCGCCTGCTTCCCTATCTCTCATTATCTCGTGCGGGCGCGCTCGTCTCCGTCTCTCGTCTCATCCCCTCGGTGCGTCAGCCCACCCTTACTCACGCCACTCTCTCCCATCCCCGCCTCGTAGAGATGTTTTCAAATTTTCAAACTTACAATTTTTAGTAAAAAATCTTAAAATTATCTATCAAATTAAAAACACTTTATCAGCTGAAGATTGTCAATGTACTAACATCATCTTCCATTTTTCGTTGGAAAAAACTTAAATTAATACGCATAAAGTAAGTCTGTTTTAGACATTGCGCTCACGCCCCCCTCGGTTGGTTATCGATGTTAGAATCATTAACTGATTTTACTTACCATGTACTATTAAGCTCTTAGATAAATCATCAGAAGGGATAGAAAACAACATTAACTTTGGCACTTTGTTCATCTCCCCTGCTTTGAGACGTCAGTCGAATGAAAGCACTGAGAATGTATTTGGTATCCCTTGAATTTGGTTGCTTTTATGGTCTTCTAGCAATATTAACTTGGCACATTAATTAATGCTTTGCGGAGCTTCCTTACGTGTACAGATTGTTATCGGACACAAAAATATGAGTGCCGGGGCCTAGTAATTCTCTATGCTCTTAAACCTTATACCTTGATTTTCGTTCTAAAACTTGGTTATTTAAGGTTTCACTTTTCCTCGTTCGATCACATGAGCAGTTAAAACGCTTTCTCATAAACTTCGCGATTAATTTTAATGTTTTTACTAGCTAAATTAATTAAAGGTCAATGCGTTTCCCCTACTACGCTATACTTAAAAAGTATGTCTAGAAACTTTTGCACCAGGAAAGTATAGGGTACCATCCTCCTAAATCTTCACACGTACGAGCGTTTTCAAGCTCAATGTTAAAATAAATCTAGCTTTAAGTCATGGAACATAAGAACCAATTTTCCACGAGTAACCGTGCTGTTAAATTTCGTCGT
>NW_014578538.1:50391-52696 GCF_000485595.1 Priapulus caudatus
ACAACAACAACAACAACAACAACAACAACAACAGCAACAACAACAGCAATGACAACATTCGTTGATATTCGTTGACACGTGACTTACGTTGGAGACGTTGTTCCACACCTGCGTGGCGCCGACGTGTTTTATAACAAATTATTTTTACAGAGCAAGATGTTCTTCTTCTTCTTCTTCTTCTTCTTCTTCTTCATCTTCATCATCATCTTCTTCTTCTTCTTCTTCTTATTGTTATTATTATTATTAATATTATTATTATCATATATTCACAGAGCAAGTCATTCGTGCACAAGGACAGTGGGCTGTGTTTGGACCGACCTGTCAATCATGCAGCTCCCTCTCTCAGGCCCTGTAACGGTTTACCGTCACAGCAGTGGATTCTCAGCAATATAGATTGGACTGAAGAGCCTACGTCAAAATTCTCATTAATATGGAATACTGAATGGGTTGTGTTTAAATTCACATAAACATAGACTCGCCCGAAATACTCATGAACACAGGCGAAACTGAAAAAGTGTGTTTAAATTGTTATAAACATAGATTGGACCGACATACTCATGTACTGATCTATGTATAGAGCCCTCTATATAACGGTCAGAATGACAGACACTGATCTATGTAGAACCCTCTATATAACGGTCAGCAATGACAGACACTGATCTATGTATAACCCTCTATATAACGGTCAGCAATGATTTTTTAAAGAAAATCTTAAATTATCTATCAAATAAACTTTAATCAGTGAAGATGTCATGTATAAATCATCTTCATTTTTGTTGGAAAAAAATTAATAATTAATACGAATAAAGAAGTTGTTTTGATTGCAGCTCACGCCCCCTCGTGGTAGATGTTAGAATCATTACTGATTTTACTTACCATGTACTATTAGCTCTTGATAACATCAGAAGGGATAGAAACAAACATTAACTTTGGACACTCTGTTCATCTCCCTGTTGAGACGTCGTGGAATGAAGCACTGAGAATGTATTTGGTATCTTGAATTTGGTGTTTTGGTCTTTAGCAATATACTTGGCACATTAATATGCTTTGCGGAGCTTCCTTACGTGTCAGATTGATTATCGACACAAAGAGTATGGTGCCGGGCTAGACGGATTCTGCTATGCTCTTAAACCTTTACTTGAATTTTCGTTCTAAAACTTGGTTATTTAAGGTTCACGCTTATGAGCAGTTAAAAGCTTTCTCATAAACTCGATTAATTTTGTTTTTATAGCTAAATAATTAAAGGTCAATCGTTTCCCTACACGCTACTAAAAGTAGTCTAGAACTTTGCACCGGAAGTAGAGGGTGACACCTCCTAAATCTCACACGATACGACGTTCAAAGTCAATGCTTAAAATAAATTAGCTTAAGTCATGGACAAGAACAATTTTCCACGAGTAACCGTGCTGTTAAATTCGTGCATTAGGGCATAAAATCTTGTTCCTTTAAATAGTTACAGATTGCTGGTTCTCTGTGCACTTTGCAAACTTCCTGCAAACTAGTTATTAATGTTAACTGAAGACTGTAGTTCAAGTTAAAGGGTGATGATCTGGCATTTAGGATAGTAATTAGTGACAAAAGTAATCAATAATTTAGTAAGTAATTTACTGATGCACGGCTTCAATTGAATATTGAATTTGTATCTGTATTAATTTTGAAGGTTGAGAAATTTTACAAAATAGCCAATGTTTTACTGCCAGTTACCGTACGTACTCGTGGAATATGTTATCATTCTTATTCAAAAATCATATAAATAAATTCTTGTTTGAATCTCTATTAAAATAACCCGTTGATGCATATATTTGTGCTTATGTTTCAAGGAGTATGTATGTGTTTATTTATTGATAGAATTATCCTATCCTATAACCCTGTTATACTCACCCCTCCTTCTTCTCTTTTCCTTCTCGCTTCACAATCACTCACCATGCACAGTCTTTCTTATACTTCTCTGCCCTACCATCATCTTCCTCTTCTGCCTCCTCCTCTTCAACTTCATTTTCCTTCCTCCACTGACTATAACTATCTTCCACCTTCTCCTCCTCCTCCCCCATTATTCTTATCCTTTTCTTCCTTCTCCCCCACCATCTCCTCTCCCTCCCCTTACTCCATTATTTACCGCATTCTTTATTACCCTTCTCCACTTTCGCTTTCTTCCCGTTTTTTCTCCTTCTCCGTCACTATAATTACCCTCCTACCAACCATTCTCTCTTTTACTTTATCGCTCTCCCTCTCTTACTCTCGCCTCACCCCTCGCTCTCTCTCTCTCTCTCTCTCTCTCTCTCTCTCTCTCTCTCTGGTTTCTCTC
>NW_014578538.1:56709-70706 GCF_000485595.1 Priapulus caudatus
TTTTGGAACAAATAATTCAAGTGCAGGTTTAATAGCATAGCAGAATCCGTCTAACCCGGCACCATACCCTTTGTATCATTGAAAAATCTGACACGTGAGGAAGCTCCGCAAAGCATACTGTGCCACGTATATTGCTAAAGACCAAAAAACCAAATTCAAGATACCAAATTCATTCTCAGCGCGTCATTCCACGACGTCTCAGCAAGGAGATGAACATAATTATAGTGTCCAGAGTTTATGTTTGTTTTTATTGCTCCTGATGTTATCAAGAGCTAATAGCTATAGTACATGGTAAGTAAAATCAGTAATGATTCTAACATCTACCACGAGGGGGCGTGAGCTGCAATCAAAACATCTCCTTTATTCGTATTAAGCGTGAAATCTTTTCCAACAAAAATGAAGCTGATTTATACTTGACATTTTCACTGATTAAAGTTTATTTGATAGTTAATTAAAGATTTTCTTTAAAAAATGTAATTAAATTTTGAAAACATCTCACGAGCCGGTTTCTATGGTAACGTAAATACCGGTGACCGATGTTAACGCGTGGTGACGCATCTGCCTCCGTCAACAAACATTGTCACACCTGTCATGAACGACGAATCGTCGCTAACCAAAAACACGATGGCGTTGGTAACGTCGTGTGTCTCACCAACTCGTCCCAATGGATGCAGCGTTGAGCGTTTCTCGAAATACTGTAAGATAGTTATAGTATAGGTTAAACTTACAATTATAGTGTAGTAAACTTACAATAGCCATTATTTGTTGTCTTGATAATTTATTTTCATGTTTTTAGCTCAGCTGACGAAGTCAGATGCAGCTTGTAGACTCGCATGATTGTGCGTCCGTTCGTCCGTCCGTCCGTGCGTCCGTCCGTGCGTTCGTGCGTCCGTTCTTCAACAGTTGGGCACAGATCTGAACTGCTCGACGTATGGTCTTGATATTGGGAACGTCGGGAGGGGGGTCGCAAAAAGGACGCGGGATGTCGAATTTGGGGGTCAAGGGTCAATGGTCAAGATGTGTCAATGGAGGGGAAATATTTCCTCATTAACTTAAGGTATTGGAAGAAATACGGAATTGCGACACAAATCTCAACGGCTCGACCTACGCTCTTAATATTCGATGTATAGTGTGATGGGAAGCAACCCCATCACCAACGCGAAATTAGAGATCACAGGTCATGGGGCTGTGGAGGAAAGGTCAGATATCAGCTATTTTTTGAGGATATGGTTTAACGGACCGAGTGCAAAACCTTTTAGTTTCAGCGCTGACCTACCATTTTTATCACTTTATTGAAAGAACCATGAAATCTACTTTCCGCTGACGTGCAAAAAGTAAGTGTCTGATAACCTTTTGACCCGCAAGAGGAGGGTTAAACATGGATTTGTCGACTGCTAACAAAGGACTGAACTGTTTTTGCTATTAGAGCCCCCTCCATCCGCCCACCCTCCCCCACCCCTACCCTCCACTAACCCCCACCCTCCACAACCACCCTCCCCTACCCTCCACAGCCACTCTTCCCCATACTCCTTCCATCACCACCACTACGCTCGCGCTCGACGCATAACCATGATAACGTTAATATAGCGAAGTTATTAAAGTTACACAGCTATATCTTTATTACTGTACTACCGGTATAGCAAAGCCTATTAACGCGGTGGCGGGGGGGGGGGTGACGCACTTGATTCAGTTGCCAGTGAGTTTATCACAAGAATACCCGGCTACAATACACGTCAGTTGAGCGCTGTCGCTCTGCAGCACTTGTTAATTTGCATGGTTGTACCTACCGCAGCTAATGCTTCGTCATCCATTAATCCTTCGCGATTGTGTGCATCAGTCTTTATAGAACCGGGACTAAAAGAAAATGTACATATGTTTAAAATACTGTCACGATAATTTAACTTTTACTTATGAGATGCTATAGTCAGGTTCACTGTGTAATTTTGTGAACTTTTTGGGGGGATTTGAAAACCTATACATTTTCGGAATCTGCAGTATAGGCAATCAGAAAACCAATGTTTACACTTTGCCGGAAGCATGCAAGGCGGCCATCTTGGATTTTCAAAATGGCCGCTTTCAAAATGGGTGTTTCTCAATATCTCAGCATCCAAGTGGCCTAGAGTCATGATTTTAACGACCAAACATACATTTTCAGGGGTGAGGAAGTCAGTAGTACAAAGTAAAATAAGTTAAACATAACCACAAAGCAGATTATAATATTCATTTTATTATAATAAATGTTCTAAATGGCTCAGAACTTCTAGATGTAGCAAGTCAACCCTCTAGCATGTCTAGGCAGCTTCCTGCACACAACTAAACTTCAATATCATGATAGCATGACAAAATAAGTGTGATATAGCAAAATCTGTGATATATAGCAGAATCTTTACACATCATCATCATCACTGTCACTGACCGGCAACATGTCATTCCTAGAATCCTCATCATTCTGGCACTGAGTGCTGCACTGGCAGAGGTCTGTGCATGATAAGTTATTGGACCTGCAAGAGCATCGAGATGTTGAACAGTCTGCTTTGCACTGGCATCTCACTATCTCAATGATGGCCTTGAGGGCTGGGAGGACCTCAGTTGTGATGGGTTTTACCTGATCAGCTGCTGTGTCCTTGTAGAAGCCATGCTGCAGCGGATCCAGGAACTGCTGCTGAGCAATGCTTGCCTGACCCCATACTGTAGCCTGGATCTGGACGCTGTGGATGTGCTGCTTGAGAGCACCATGAGTGGGAGGCAGCTTGTCACTTTCAGCCATATGCTTGCAGAAAAGATGCCATTGCAGCTCAGGGATGCTCGCAATCTGGATGCCCTTTGGTGCGTATGCAGCACAGACGAATGTAGCCAGCGTTGACAGCAGCTCTTCAGTGACTTCAGCGGCATTTGAAAGCATCTGCAGAGCATTGATGACTTCTCCGCCTGCTTTGAGATAGACTTGCAGCCAGGTTGCCTTGCCTATGCGAGAGAACCTCCCAGTGTTGTCTGCCTCGTAAATGTGTGGAAGGCTGGCAAAGCCTTTGCTCTTCCTGGACCTAGATCTGTCCATATTGACTGCACTTGGACCACTCCGGAAGCCATCGACATGGACGTGTTTTTCAGCAGAAGGTCATAATGTGCTATGACCAGCACCAGAACATCAGTGTCTGGGGAGAAGACCACCAACTGTGCATCAGGTAGGTTCCTCTGTAATGCCAACACTGCATAGTAGATCAGCAGTGTGTCCGCCTCTTCGTGATTGTTGTCCTCAATTAGCAGCTCGCTATTGCTCCTAGTACGTCCTGCGGCAGATGCAATAACCAGCTTTGACGAGTCTTGGTTGTACTCCAGGGTTTTTGCTGTTTGATACTCAGTCAGATCAGCCTTCGTTTTGTCATGGGAAAGGAACCGGCTCATTGGGATGTGCTTGATGCTGGTGTCATCTCTGATCTGATATTGGATCGGATCCTTTCCTTGTCTCTGTTTCTCCCTTGGGGTACTTTTCAGAGAATCAGCCTTGAATGTGTCAACCACCAGAATGATCTCATCACAGTCTCTGAGTCACTGTCTGTGAGAGACATCAGTCTGGTATTGAAGCATTTACTGAAGTCTTTGACGGTCACTACCATGGCTGGTTTCTTAGTTAGCTTCCGCACGACCAATATACCGTCCACCAGTGCAATTTTTCAATTGGAAGATGATCTTTAGTGGGTGTGCAGTCCATGGTTTCTGGATCCACTGCATCACGCTGCAGAACACTTGCATCATGCAGCTGCTGCTGCTAATCTTTATCGGGTGGTTCTGCTGTTCCCAGCTTCTCAATGAGGTGGATCAACTGTGCCTTGTCAATACATGGCAGCATTGCCCCGTTTGCCGCAAACAGTGCCCTCGGTGTCAACGTGAACTCATAGTTGCCGATGGCTTGTTTCTGGTCGATGTCTCGGTTTGAACTGGCAAGGACCATCAGCCTTCCGTACAGATCCTTGGTCTCCTTCAGATCTACAGTCTTGTCTCTGAGTTTCACACTGGTTTTCTTGTTGCCAGACATGAACATCTTTGTTGTGTTTCTTCACTGGTGCCCAGAGGCTGACGTCCCCATTAATTCGCTCTGACACGTACTCTTTATAAAACTTCTGCCCAGTGACATCAATGTTCAGGATCTGTGGCACATACTCGTCTGGGATGTAGGCATGGGTGATCAGTTTGTGCAGCTGGTCACCTTCAGTGTCAAATGGATTGCCATGACTCAGGATCGCAGCCTTAATGTTGTTGATTGCGTCATGCTCCCTATTGGTTGCACTTGGTCTAAGGTCATGGTGCTCTGTGACCTACACATCAAACTGACTCTTGAACTCGCTCGACAGGCATGACCGTTTTGGTGCAGCCATAAAAACCTCTGTCTAGCGTTGGCGTTGTTGGAGATGCCAATCAGCCCAGAGTGAACCTTTATCAGCTTGTTCAGATGTTCGCATGCGTGGTCTGCACCAATGGATACAAATGAAATCTCGTTCTTCGTGGCGAATATGTTTCCAGCTTCTAGTTCCCTCCAGGTATTCGGGTGGTCTGTTCTCATGGCATACATGTCTGCGATGTACCGAGGCCAGAGTCGCTTGTACTTGATCCGGTCCATAGCAAAGAACATCTTGCTCAGTGCTTCTCCTGCTTCGAGATGGAGCACTAGGTCAGCGTTTCGGGATGCCGCCACAAAGAACAGGCTTGTCTCCACTCGGTGTAGGTAGTTCATCATTGATTTGAACATGGCATTCTTGGATCTCTGGGCCTCCCAGTCCTGCAATGTCTTTAGCACTTTAGCATTGGTCAAGGCTTGAAGGAGGGTGATGTTGGCATGTTTCACGGATTCAGCCTTTGTGCATTTGTTCCCCTCAGAGCAGGCAGCTTCTACTACCTCCGTTGCTTCCAAGCAGATGTCTTTCAAATGTGGGTTGTCCGTGAAGAACTCCTCCAGTGCCATCTCATAGAGTGCTACATATGAATAGATGTGGGCACGGAGAGCACGCTTGTAGTGTGAGCATTTCAGGATTTGTTTTGTTGTGGCAGAACCATAGACATCAGCTTCCATTTAGCATTATATATGCCGGAGTTTTCCATGGAGGCTCCGAGAGCTCGCAGAGCAGCCATGACGACGTGCAGTTCGCCCAGTCTGGGGACAACTGTGTGCTTCAAGTCAGGCCTGGCATCTAGCAGTTGCACCACCTTCTCGTAGTAAGCCATGTCAACTGAAATGACCGTCGGATGATCATCACCAACTGCCAAGTACCTCAGCTGACTTGCTTGTATGATTACAGTCAGTAGGGTCGGCCACTCGTGTGCCACCTCTGGCAGTAGTGGTAATTGCATTCGAATGCTACCGTGCCCTGTTGTGACTATGGCAACAACCCGGCTTCAGCCGGTTTCCGCATATCAAGTCATGCACGATGTCCCGGCCACGGCCGGGACCCGCAGTGAAAGGGTTAAAAAAATAGGGAAAAAATAGCCATTTCCAGAAAAACAATAGTGAAAAAATAGGCAGCCATTTTGAAAATCCACGATGGCCGTTTTTTGGTTATGTTTAGCTTATTTTGCTTTGTACCACTGGCTTCCTCACCCCTGAAAATGTATGTTTAGCCGTTAAAATGACATAGTCCATGACTCTAGGCCACCTGGATGCTGAGATATTGATAAACACCCATTTTGAAGGTGGCCGTTTCGAAAATCCAAGATGGCCGCCATGCATGCTTCCAGCAAACTGTAGACACTGGTTTTCTGATTGCCTATACTATACAGATTCCAAAAATTTATAGGTTCGCAAATCCCCCCAAAAAGTTTACGAAACTCAATATCTGGACATAGTGAACTTGACTACTTGGATTATTGGAGCGGTACTGATAGATTTATATCAAATGTACCACAGGACTATTACTAACAGTACGTAACTTAAGGATACAGTCAGGGTTACGGACAGGTACTTCTTTAAAGGGCATTGCAACATAACTGCTCATCAGATTCAATAAAACTCATATCTATTTTATAAAAAAAAGATGTCTATCTACGCTCTCAATAAAACTAATCCAAAAAAAACTTCATCGCTAATTACGTGACGGATAAAATTGTGAATTTATATAAAAATATGATTATTTTCATATTTATCACAAACAGCAATTAAAGAGTCTAGACATAAACTCTTAGCAATCAGTTATTCATAGTATCAGAAGTAGATAATAGGAAAGGAGTGGGACTTCAATAAACAAGGAAAATTCGTCATTTACTAGCCTTAGAATACCTACGATTTACTACGCGTAACTCAACCAACTTGAGCTTAAATCGTACACAGTACATTCGCCTAGCATCGTTCGAAATCGTTTCCTCGTATACACCTGCAATCCGGAAATACAGACTAATACGTACGACACGATTATCCATTCTGCTGCCAGCAAAGCGAATGTATAAACCGCCAACGTAAAACAAAAGGCAGCTACTAACGACTCTTGCGCATTTTTGTTCCCTCAGTGATGCGGTGTGGCTCACTAGTATAGCTTCCGTTTGTTTCGAGTTAGGCGGTTTACACATTCAGTTTGCTGGCAACATAATGGAAAATCGTGTCGTACGTTTTAGTCTGTATCTCCGGATTGCGGGTGTATACGAGGAAACGATTTTGCAAGATGCTGGGCAAATGTACTGTGTACGATTTGAGCTCAATGGTTGCGTTACGCGTAGTAAATCGTAGGTATTCTAAGGCTAGTTAATGACGAATTTCTCCTGTTTACTGAAGTCACACTCCTTTTTTATTATCTACTTCTGATAGTATGAACTAAAAACAAGTTATTGGAATTTTTTTAAATGCATTAATTTTGGAAATAAGTTGAAAAGATACACGAAAGTTTGTAATGAATTTTAAAACGCAACAATTTTGTAAACAAAGAGCCAAACTTCTAAAATATAATATTTCATAAAAATTACATGGATCGTTTTCCTTTAATATTTAAGCATTAAAACGGAATTTTTTGGGGGAATTGATGTTGTGAGTTTCGAGAAATAGCTTTTGAAAAATCAGCAACTTCAGCATTTCTAACTGTTGTGGACTATCAGTGGTTTCTATGATGTCATTCCGGTTTCTTTGCAACACCCTGTATGTGGAAAACGTAGCAAATGCCACCTGGCGAATTTTGTGAACATATGGAAAATAAAACAAGAGTTTTGTTTTAGCAACATCAGAATTTTACTCTGTCGATTTACGGTGGTTTTGGGTCAAGTTTACGCCCAAATGTCTATCGTTACTAACATATAATGGTGACGAAACACGGGAAACACATATAGAATCGACAGAAACAGGATAGAGGCCGCAGTAAAAAATAGAACGGGCAGTGAAGGCTGGGTGAGTCGGACAAAAATAACCTGCAAAAAAGCATACAAGATGGCGACGTGGATGTAAATAAAACTGTAGTTGAGTCGGGATTGGAAAAGCTGGACCTTTGTCTGGCTGTGTTTAGGAGGTCGACAGCGCGACGTTGAGGCTCAGTGTAAGGATGAGGAGGAACTCAACAACTCGATCGAGAGAACTGAGACATTGCTTGACAACGTTAGTGTTGTAAAAATTGACGCTTTGAGACTCAAAACCAAGCTTAAGATCCAGGCAGCAGCTGACCTCAGGAATGCCAGTTTTAAGGCTGAGGCTGATGATGTAGATAGGGACAATGTCGGTAGCGAACTGGACTTAGTAGGCCTAGGGAAGTTTAAGCATAGCGTCAGGCTCCTGAAGATAAAACTGCCTAAATTCAAGGGGGACGTAACATCATGGTAGTCGTTTTGGGATAATACGGGCATTGCAACTATCTCGACGTTTACTTATTTGGACTCGCTCCTAGAGGGCGAGGCCAATGCCGCAGGAGGAGAGAATATATCGTGGGAAGACTCCAAGGTAGGAGTTAAGACTCCGGCACTTTCTATTTCTAGTCCCCTGATTGGCTGCTTATGGTCGCTTATGTTGCAATAAAGGTAAAGCCTTGATAACATCTTTGAACCGACTGTGTTTCGGTTTCGCTTCTGTCTATTATTATACGCTAGTCTGCAATATTTTATTGCTACATAACATAATATAATATAACATTAAATGTTGTGACAAATACTTTCATGTACAATAATTTATTAGGGTATCTTACCTTACAGCGTTGCATCTCACTCCGTTACTAGCCAGATCTAAAAATAAAAAACAACAAATACGAAATACCGAAGATTGTACTGTTTGGTTATATTAATTTATGTTTGCTTAGTAATATATCGGAATTTTATGTTGCATAATAAAAATGCCATGTTTAGTAACGAAATAAATTTATTAATATAAATGCTTACCGAGAGCTGTGCAGCAAGTAAATTGCTCTATTGCAGCCTTTGACATAGAATAGGCATTGACCTCCGGGGACTGAAACGTGTGTCAAGTGCTCTATTTATATTACGTTTATATACGTCATATACAGTTTTAGAAAATACTGAATCAAAGAGCAATGCCATTTTTCTGTAGAATATATAATATATATATATATATATATATATATATTATATGTATATATATATATATACACATATATATATATATATATTTATATATTATATATAATATAAAAATAACCTATTGATGATATGGGACGCAGTCATTACCCACCACCCTAATAATCGAAGAAGGAGAGAGAAAGTCCGACAGAGACAGAAAGAGAGAGCGACAGTCAGACAGA
The DNA here is from genome assembly GCF_000485595.1 of Priapulus caudatus. Lineage (NCBI taxonomy): Eukaryota > Metazoa > Priapulida > Priapulimorpha > Priapulimorphida > Priapulidae > Priapulus > Priapulus caudatus. The sequence goes on from NW_014578538.1 coordinate 65,421, forward strand.
GAGAGAGAGAGAGAGAGAGAGAGAGAGAGAGAGAGACGGAGAAAGAGAGAGAGAGGGGGAGAGAGAGAGAGAGAGAGAGAGAGAGAGAGAGAGAGAGAGAGAGATAGTGGGAGCGAGAAAGAGAGGAAGAGAGAGAGAGAGAGAGAGAGAGAGAGAGAAAGAGAGAGAAATTTAGATATAGATAGTTTTAATCATAGATATAATTTCATTTGTATGAAAGTTTGGATTACTCACTGATCTTAATCCAGCAAGAGAAGAAACGTTTACTATGACTCCTGTAAATCAAATATAAATGAGTAAGAATTAACATGACAATCGCAGGCATATCGTAATTATAAAGTGCTGAATAAAAAAATCCGTGTGTGCGTGTGTAGGTTAGATATATATACCATATATATATATATATGTCGTCACTATGGCCTCACAATAAAATGGCGTAAGCGCTGACATGTTTAAATACTGGCTAACTGCATGTTTTCGTTCATCAGTTCATTTTATAAAGTGAATTCGATAATACGAACACGGCTATAAGCACAATTGATACGTTACCCTTTGTTTCTATGAGGAATGGAGCCGCCAGGTGGGTCAGGTAGAACACGGGCCTTGTGTTAGTGTTCATTATTTTGTCAAACGTTTCTATGCTAGTGTTTAACACTGATCCAGTAACGTATATTCCTGCATTATTCACCTGAAAGATTAGGATATGGTTGGAAGATAGTAAGAAAGTTTAATTTAGGTAATTTTGGTAAACGCATGACTTGAATTGTTGCGAATTCTGTTAGCTGTATACTTTTCGGTAAAATGTTTACATATAACCATCACGATACCGTATGTCAAACGTATATACCCACCAAGACATCCAGCGTGCCGTTGTAATACGAAGTGCATTCATTGAAGACTCTCTTTAGATCTGCATCAACAGCTAAATCTCCAACACTGAGGAACACCTGTGGCATTAGGTTCGAATTAAAGGTTATATTATTACGGGAATAGAGCAAATAAATCATGCGGTGCTCCAGCGATAACAAACTTGTTTTAATTCACGCTTGATAATATTTGTTAGAACTATGAAAAGGACCCAACGTTCGGATTTTAGCGTTTACTCAGTTATGATTTAATTGCCACATGGTGCCATTTATGAAAAATAAATTCTGTGTTATTAATTTTATTCTTCAGGGGTAGTCAAGTATTGCTGTGTAACTCAAAACACTTATTATACATTTACTCAAAATCGCAGCAAAAAACCAAAGTGGCGAATTACATATTAGTTTTTCTACAGACAGTACGCTCTCAAAATAGTATATATGTATAACACACCTCGTTCTCTGCGAGTCCCTTTACTACACACAGCTGCTTGGTTTTCTTGAGGGCAGCAAAGTCTCTGTCAGTAAGAGCTAGCTTAGCACCAAGAGATGCAAACCGAATGGCTGTTGCTGCGCCAATACCCCTGCTCGCCCCTGCAAGCAAAAATATCGATCCATGACAAGGGTGGAATCAGGAGTCAATCAATACTGATACTGATCGATATTGATAGACTCCTGGTGAAATTATTTGCGATTTTTTTCATTATGAAAGCGCTCGGCAACTTATAATAATATATTATGAAGAGAAAATCAGGTACTTAATTACAAGTACAAGTACTGTACAACAAGCGAACGCGAACGTTACCTGTTATCAGGCACACCTTTCCTTTCAGTGACGTCATTTTATCTTTACAGCGTAAACCAAGCTAAGAAATGAGAAACCTAGCGATAGATATTAAAACAGCGGTTTATCAAACACGAACATGACGTAGTAATTGGCATTGCGACTCACATCTTTTAGGAACACGCACCACGATCAAACATCACAGATTCCCTCACTCACAGCAGGACTTGTAGGGATAAAAGTTACACGTACAAGCCTAACTTAGCGATGGCACGAGCAAATATAGTATTGTCCCGCAAAATTAATTGCAAGTCACCTCGATTTTTAACGCGTGTTTGTAAATTCACATAACCTTCCATACATCGACTCACCTGCGGCAGGCGACAAACCAGCAACAGTATTAATTAGCAGGTATGCCTCACAGTAGTAATTATAGAGGCTTGGCATAGCAATAATAAATAGCACTAGTGTGACAATTTAAAAATAACCGCGTACCTTGTGTCTATGTTGGTTACGTGCGCGTCGTAATGGAACCCACTGACGTTCTCCAAAAATGGCAGTCAAGCCTTACCGCTGTTACGTATTTATTTATAGATAATTGTGCATCAGTGACCCAGGCTCGTTTCCATGTTCCCATTGGTCGCTGGTTCTACATGAAAACCGCATTTGCTGATGTGTTATTCTCAAGCCATTCGCAATCTTGTTGACAATCTATCGCACGCGCACGTGATCAGTCTAGAAAACAGAGGAAACGGCAGAACTGTGTCCTTGGTAGACGAAGTAAGCAACTGAAATGCGATGTTCTGTATTTTTGGCTCAACCAGTATCAAGTGCATAGATCTCTCATTGGAACGACGGATGGAGGGGAAGGGTACGTCAGCTTTGGGTGCAGGAGAAACCGACCGCGTCACTGTCTGGTAAACATGAATAAAAAATCGCATTTGTTGAACTGGAAAAGATTTCCGAGATTTTGCCGGTTAAAATATGAAAATAATATATTACAAAACGCCTAGTATTCGCTAAAACATTAAACCGCAACTGCTGAACTGGGACTGGGAGAGTGCTGGACTCCTATGTTTTCTTACTTAGTGTTTAATAATATTAGCAATCTTCCGCCTTCTATATGCTCTACGCGTGCTGGTTTGATGATAAAATATCTGGGAAAATTAATGAGCAATGGGCGTAGATGTGAGTGATCATGTCGGCATTGAGATTTGCATCACTGTATCAGAGCCGGGTAATATTAATTACTGAACTTTATTTAGCTAATAATATTACTGTAACGTTAAATTATGAGTTCATGTAGAAATGATGAAGAAGGAATCCAAACTTGTGTCTTGAACTGCATAAACTTTAATAACTGGCACACATCACATCTCCTTGCACACAGGGACAACAACCAGTGTCGTGGCCACAACCAGCTTCGACTTCCTCTCTATTCTATATATTATCCCCAAAACCCCTACATCCTGAGCGCACATGTACCCGTTCTCCCAGGCCGGGTCCTACCCCACATATACAATGACCCTAGAAACGCCCGACCTAAAACACGTTTACCATTCTCCCAAGAACATCAATCCAGCCTCACAAGATGCGCGACGCTCCGTCTACACAGACCACCACCAAAAAAACCCCCAGCCCTGCCTCGCTGACTAATTTGTGCAACACCTGCAAAACACATTTACATTATCTACCCCTTCCCCAAGACGATGACTACCCTGTCATCGATTCAGCGTCCCCGCTGATCTACACTTTAACCTAAACATAAACACTTTCGACTCTAATACTTTCTTAACTCAACCCAACGAGAGAAACGTTTTTATTTCCAATTAAACAACCCACAATCAATACACAAACATAACAATAATCAAAATACAACAAGAAAACACATATGAAGCATAAGGCTTCCTATACAAAACAAGTAACGATAAAGTTCGATCACCAAACAAGTCAGAAACTCAACACATTTGGCAGTGAACATTTTGATATCGCTGCAATTACTCTCACTCTTTCGTATTTTTATGCTGTAACGTACGTGGCGTATGCGTATACCGACACGCGTTACCTAAACCACGTTTAGCCATGTACTCCATTCAAAAGCCTCATTTAAACCTCTTAATTCCATTATTAACACACAGCACCGATGTGGACCTGACAACCTTTGTCACTTCCACACATCATACAGCCAACAAAAATACGCAAAACTAATTTCATATTTTTGATGAAATGTTTTAGGCCTATCAAACTCTAGTTGAAAAACTATAATTGAAGAATGTGTTTAGCAGTCTGACAATATAGCGTAAACGTACCGTTAGCACAAATTCAAGAAAGCGATCACACATTTCTACACAACGTTTCACCCAAAAGATTTTCCACACAAAGACCGTCACGGTCACAAGCATCTACCTTAAAAAAATAAACCGCGTACATAAAACAAAGAAAAAACATAAAAATACACATTCCTGACGATGTCACACTTTTACGTCCTCTGTCTTTGCTCTGTCAGCCTTGCCTTCTCTATTCTGCTCTCCTCTCTCTCTCTCTCTCACATAGGTCGAGACTCGGACTTGCCATCGCAGTATCACGGACACAACACCGGCCCTTCCTTCCTTCACTCTGACTTACTCACATAGTTCTCACGCCGTGTGTATCCATCGTTCTCTCTCCCGCGTCTCGCTCTGTTCCTCTAGTCTCGCTCTCCGCCATTCTTCGTCTCTGTCGATCGCTCTCCGTCGTTCTTCGTTTCTCCTACTCTTGCTCCTGTTCCCGTACCTCTCTCTCTCTCTCTTCCTTCGTCTTTCTTGCTCTCTCATCCGCTCTAGGTTTCTCTCTCTCCAGTTTTCTTGCCAGCGGTGTACCCAGCGACTCCTCCTGTGGCTTCTTCCTTCTCCATCTTCCTTGTGTAGTATGGCACGTATATCGACATAACGGATCGAGTACCTTACGTTGCGTCCGCAAAGGAATACCCAGGTTTTTGACTGTCACTGGCACCAAATGTAATGTTGAAATGAGAGTTCGATGTATAAAATAATGATATAGCAATCCAAACTTGTCTGGTAATCTGAATAAACTTTAATAACTGCTCGCACACAGTGTGTCCATCTTGCACAAAGACAACGCAACGCGCACACGCGCGTGAGCGCGTGTGCTTCCTTTCGCGATCACCACCACAATCCTTTCTAACTCTTACATCTCTATCCTATATATTACACCCAAAACTCCTACATCCTGAGCGCACATGTACCCGTTCTCCCAGACCGCGTCCTACCCCCATTTCACAATGACTCTAGAAACGCCCGACCTAAAACACGTTTACCATTCTCCCCATAACATCAATCCAGCCGCACAAGATGCGCGACGTTCCGTCTACACAGACCACCACTAAAACAACCCCTAGCCCAGCCTCGCTGACTAATTCATGCAACACCTGCAATAACACCTACAAAACACATGTTACATTACTAATTACTGAATTAATAGTAAGAATGTGATAATCGCGATATTATGTGTTTTTAGCTCTCCTATTGTATTACTGTTCGTATATAGTAATTGAATGTAATGAAATGTGTGTGTGTGTGTGTGTGTGTGTGTGTGCGTGTGTGCGTGTGTGTGTGTGTGTGTGTGTGTGTGTGTGTGTGT
>NW_014578539.1:0-18017 GCF_000485595.1 Priapulus caudatus
TTGTGAGACGGGTCAGGTCATTGTGAGACGCATGCATCTGTGTCTTCGCGTGCACACGTACACGTGACGTGTGTGTACATGTGCGTGACGCACGTACACGTGCGTGTGTGCGTGTGCACGTACACGTGCATGCGCATGTACATGTGCGTGCGCACGTACAAGTGCGTGCGTGCACAAGTGCACATGCGTACGTGCGCACTTACGTGCGTGTGTGCACATGTACATGTGCGTGCGTGCGCATGTACATGTGCGTGCGTGTGCAAGTACACGTGCGTGCGTGCGCACGTACATGTGCGTGCGTGTGCACGTACACGTGAGTGCGTGCGTGCGTGTGCAAGTACACGTGCCTGCATGCGCACGTACATGTGTGTGTGCACATGTACATGTGCGTGCGTGCNCGGCATTGAATAGATGGTCTTTGACCACTTGTTTACCAAACTGAGCGGATTGATCTAGTCGACCATTACTAGCATAATATTTAAATATTTAATAGCCATTGTCGGCCCGCGTTGCGAAGACTGGCAGTTTTGTTCTTTTACTAAATATAAAGCACTTTGTATCGAAAAGACGAGTCTCTCGTGTTGGCCGGTCCCAGAATTACAGCGTAGAAAATAAATGTGTCGGTCATGTTATTAAATTTTCTACGACATTGTCGCGTGACCGCCGCTTATTTACAACAGGCTGTTAGTCACTTCAGTTCAACCAGGATTTGCCTACATTTTGTGAAATGTGAATGAATAAGACTAGGCGTTTTGATATTAAACATTCAAATGCAAATTAGGTTAGGTATGGGCAATTATAATAGCAAATTAATGCTTAGACACAAACAGTCTGTTGTCACACCGTCCTAGTGCGTTTTTACAAAGAGTTCATTTTGGACAACAATACTTAATTGCAAAACATTGGTATTCCTCTCACACCCCTGCCAATAAAAGTCTCTATTAGAGCTAAAGTTTTACAAACATGCTCGAACGCAGCATAACCTTATTTATTTCGAGAACGGCCGACTCGCACAAAGCTGGTCAACGCGCCATCCTACCTCACAAATTGTGATTCCTTTTGGTTATAAAATATTCGAATATACAGATGCAACCGTGGTGCTATAACCAGCCTAAAAACCATACCAAAGTAAAACCTCCATGCAACCAATTAACCTTTGACAAAAGTGTGTCGGCAGGAAACAACCATGCAACGTGGTATACGATCAACTACGTGAATAAGCGTATCCCTCAATCTTACAAGTTACACATTGGGAGCTCCGCTTTTAGGCAGTGCCTAAATCGAATATATAAAAACGTAAATGCGATCATTTAGCGTGAACGCCATCACTATCGCCCCACATCCTAGACTTCACATCTGAAACATTTTATTTCACACATAACATACACATAAAATCAAGAGTACTATATGGAGTTCTCCCATATAATACCTTTGTTCTATAATGTACGTTCGAAGTGCTTCACAATTAAAACTGACTTCTCACTCACTCATTTGTGTCCTTTTTTGTGGTGAGCTACAGTGTCATTGACACTTTCATTACATAAAAATTCAAAATTTGTGTGGTAACATAAATAGGTGCTGGAAATTTCATGGAATTTTTTGGCTTGAGCATAGAGATATATCTCCTCTATAAATAAAACGTGTTATTGATTCGATTCATTCTTCAATAAACGTTATCATCTTCATTAGAGCAATACCCGTGCAAAAGGTGGAGAGTAACCTAGGTATGAATCCTAGGTAAACTAAGGCTAGTGATCTAATAATTAATTGTGATGCAGAGGTTGCTATTAATTGTCAGTTACGATGATGGATAAGGACGTGAACATATGTAGGGGAGTTTGTTGCCACTAGCAGTTATGGTCGACGACGTCGAGTATAATAGATCAGTTTATTCCATATAAGTTACGACATACATAAGCACAATCTGCAGAGTTGACCAAGACCAAGACTGCTAGTCGCCCACGAAAAGCAGAACCAGAACTCCGAATCTGGTGTCTCCTCCGTCACCTTCCTTCACAGGGAAGTCGGTCTTCTCTCTCCCTTTCCAACCTATGCCTAGGCTACCCCTCACTCTCGCCCAATGCGAGGTGCTCGATCTGCCTTAATTAATTACTGACCCTTCGAAATTTGGCGTCTTGATGGTGCAACACCTCCAGACGCGCAAATACATTTTGAAATGTGGGGGGGGGGACACAGTAGCGAGCACGCGAAGGGGGGGGGGAGGTCTGGGGCCCTCCCCAAGCAAAATTTTGAAATTAGACCCCCTCAGATGCGTTTTCTGCGCGAGTGGGGGGAGTCCGGACACACGCGGTCACGCACACACGCGCTCACGCACACACACACACGGACCACCGTTATTATTGTTGGTCCAGTCATATCATATATGCGTTTACATATATCATCAATTTGCAACAAAAATTACATTATTAAAACCGTTGCTCAGTTACTCAGTGTCCTCTTTGCGTGAATATAACTTGTGTTTCCAGCTTAATCCTTGAATCCGTGTCTAATGTGAGTGATATCTCCTAAACTTTCATAAACATACTTTCTCTTGATGATTTCTGCATAAGAATTATTTAATATAAGAAAAAAAACGTGTTAAAAACGAAACGGTACTAAATTTATCAAGACACATTTTTCTCAAGTTGTGCATGATCATTATTATGCTCTCAAATGCACTTGAATAAAATGAAAACTGGCAACAGCAAAAAAGGGAAAGAAGCCAATCGTTGACGCACTATCACACACAATAAAAAGGTTCTCACCAGGCGCGCCGGAAGCAGTTTTCGATTGGGGGGGGGCAAAGACCTAAGGGGGCTCACGATTTTTTTTATCGTGTGTGCGTGAGCGCGTGTGCGAGACGTGGGTGCGTGAGCACGTGTGTGTGACGTGTGTGCGTGAGCGCGTGTGTGCGACGTGGTTGCGTGAGCGCGTGTGTGCGGCGTGTGTGCGTGAGCGCGTGTGTGCGACGTGTGTGCGTGAGCGCGTGTGTGCGACGTGTGTGCGTGAGCGCGTGTGTGCGACGTGGGTGCGTGAGCGCGTGTGTGCTTGAGCGCGTGTGCGCGTGTGTGCGACGTGGGTGCGTGAGCGCGTGTGTGCGGCGTGAGCGCGGGTGTGCAACGTGTGTGCGTGGGCGCGTGTGTACGACGTGTGTGCGTGAACGCGTGTGTGCGTGAGCGCGTGTGTGTGACGTGTGTGCGTGAGCGCGTGTGTGTGACGTGTGTGCGTGAGCGCGTGTGTGTGACGTGTGTGCGTGAGCGCGCGTGTGTGACGTGTGTGCGTGAGCGCGTGTGTGCGACGTGGGTGCGTGAGCGCGTGTGTGCGTAAGCGCGTGTGTGCGTGAGCGCGTGTGTGCGACGTGTGTGCGTGTGCGACGTGTGTGCGTGAGCGCGTATGTGTTCGTGAGCACGTGTGTGTGCCGTGTGTGCGTGAGCGCGTGTGTGCGACGTGGGTGCGTAAGCGCGTGTGTGCGACGTGTGTGCCTGAGCGCGTGTGTTCGACGTGGGTGCGTTAGCGCGTGTGTGTGACGTGTGTGCGTGAGCGCGTGTGTGCGACGTGTGTGCGTTAGCGCGTGTGTGCGACGTGTGTGCGTGAGCGCGTGTGTGTGACGTGTGTGCGTGAGCGCGTGTGTGCGACGTGTGTGTGTGAGCGCGTATGTGCGACGTGTGTGCGTGAGCGCGTGTGTGCGTGAACGCGTGTGTGCGACGTGTGTGCATGCGTGAGTGCGTGAGCGCGTGTGTGTGACGTGTGAGCTTGAGCGCGTGTGTGCGACGTGGGTGCGTGAGCGCGTGTGTGCGACGTGTGCGTGAGCGCGTGTGTGTGACGTGGGTGCGTGAGCTCCTGTGTGTGCGTGAGCGCGTGTGCGCGTGTGTGCGACGTGGGTGCGTGAGCGCGTGTGCGGCGTGTGTGCGTGAGCGCGTGTGTGCGACGTGTATGCGTGAGCGCGTGTGTGCGTGAACGCGTGTGTGCGTGAGCGCGTGTGTGCGACGTGGGTGCGTGAGCGCGTGTGTGTGACGTGTGTGCCTGAGCGCGTGTGTGCGACGTGGGTGCGTGAGCGCGTGTGTGTGACGTGTGTGCTTGAGCGCGTGTGTGCGTGAGCGTGTGCGACGTGTGTGCGTGAGCGTGTGCGTGCGTGAGCGCGTGTGTGCGTGAACGCGTGTGTGCGTGAGCGCGTGTGTGACGTGTGTGTGTGAGCGCGTATGTGCGGCTTGTGTGCGTTAGCGCGTGTGTATGACGTGTGTGCGTGAGCGCGTATGTCCGGCGTGTGTGCATGAACGCGTGTGTGCGGCGTGGGTGCGTGAGCGCGTGTGTGCGACGTGAGCGTCAATCACGCGAAGCGCGCAGCAAAAACTTAAAATGGATGTATAAATTTGTTTTTGAACGTTAGAATTAACAAGTCTTAGCTCATACATTTTATTTTTTCTTTCCCACTCTTCTTTGGGGGGGCTTTTTGGTTTTGCCCCCCCCCCCCCACTTTTTTGAATTAAAGGGGCCGGCTGCCCCTCTGCCCCCCCACTTCCCGGCGCCGCCTGCTCTCACTTCACAAACACATACACACACGCGCGCGCAAACACCCGCGCGCACACACACACACACACACACACGCATACTTACACACAAAATCATGGTGATCCAAAATCGTTGGGGGGACATTTGATATGATGTCCCCCCTCTAAAAATTCGTGGGGGGGACATGTCCCCCTGTCCCCCCCTGGATTTGCGCCCCTGAACACCCCTGAACCTGGCCTGTTGCCATCTTTCCTGATTTATTACTCTTTCTATGATTCCTTATGATGATTTACTGTTGCCTATTACTGTACTCTATTAGTGCCTGCAATTCGAGAATTATTATGCCAACAATGTCATCTCCTACTGGACTTGGCATTGTTAATAAAAGCACAATGTTCTTGTTTTTTACCTTGTTTCTGCTCCTGTTTCCCTAACGATCTACATCTCTAGACTATGTTGCGCAATAGAACCCTTGTGGCTTTGCAACATTACACATATCTATACAACGATGAACACACATTAGTTATATCTGTTAGTATAAAATAATAATCATGATTCTGACCAAATTAGGAACTTGTTTTGCAGAGGGTGAATCTTTGAGGGGTGATGTTGCCGACTTGCTCCCAGCAGCAGGTAGAGCGACCGTCACAGTGTTTCAGCCACCTCTGCTGATGCATAGAAGCAGCGACCCACTCGTGGCATCCGACTTTGACAAACCTGCTAATATAAAACCCCTGGAGAGCGTGAACAAGGTAGGGAGGGTGACAGTTTGACCTGGTATTTCATTCTGATGTCAGTACATGTCTTGAACGAAAAAGACTTTTTTATGGAGAAAACAATCTCAAGGATGAGAAACGAGGTGATGGAAAAGTTGCTGCCATTCTGATAATGCCAGAAGGTGAAATTATGACGTGATTACGTTCTGTTTAACTCTCATGATTTTCTTGCTGTAAATTGTCTTTATGTTAATAATTAGCAATAATTGCAATGTATTGTATTCAGCTTATATTAACTGCAATTAAAACTGCTAATTTTATCAAGCGTTTTACAAGCGACATTTACATCTCATGCTATACCCACCGTCGTATTCTCATTGTTGCTAATGTTTGGTGCATGGTCTTGGTGTTAATAGATGCGCGCCAAGATACAGACAGTTCGGCGACTCCCGTCCCGACGTGGAGTCAAGCCCAACGTAAAGAACTCCAGCAGCATGCCTGAAGACTTGTCGGGGAGATCTCCCACTCAGCAGCAGAAGCAGCAGACGGGGCGCCCTTCCTCCATAGCAATGCCTATAGATAGTTCTGGCCTGTTCAGCGTACCTAGCAGAGTGAAACCTACTGTCGCTACGGAAAGCAAGTCCAAGAGGGATGAATCGAGAACGACACTGTTTACTGATGGTGAAAAGAAGCCACTGAGTGAGAGTGTGGACCCGTCTGCAGCAGCAGCAGCGCCTTCTAGTGGCATAAACAGTGGTGCATCCATTATCCCTGCCAAAGACACAATCACTTCCTTAAAGACTGTCACCGAGATATTGAACCGTGATGACGTCAACCGTTCCTCAACGACGACATCTGTGCATAAGCCTGCGTCTGATAAAGCACCATCTAGTTCCAATGTGGTTACTAGTGCTATGCTAAGTCCAGCTAATGCTGCAAGTGCTGCTGTCACTTATCCCCCAAAACACATTCCCTGTAGTGTTCAGCCGGCAGAAGTGTCAGCCAGAAGCAAACCTGTCACTGACGACTTATTCACTGCAACATATGACGACGTTTTTGCTAGAGTTAATAAGTCTAAAAAGTCTATGCCAGCGAATATGGACAAAAGTGATCTGCCCAGGCCTGTGCCTTCTAAAAATATGAATCAAACTAGCGCAACCAAACTAAAGAAGTCGTCAACGAGTGGTACATCTCCTGTGAGAGACATCTTTGGCGATGATGACAATGAAATTTTCTCTTCATCTTCAAGCGCATTGTCAACGAAGCCAAGATATATTCAGCCAACTGTTTTGGTAGAGAAAGGCATCCGAGATAGGCAGAGAGATGTACAGAAGAAAATGGTTGCGAATCTGCCATTTGCTGAGGTAAGCTTATTGTCAAGTCATTTGGTTGTTATCTTGTAAACGCATGTGCTGCTAACTGGAAAAGCATTCTTGTGTAAATGTTATTAGCTATATAAATTGTGCTATATAACAAAGTAAACTTTTTGTTTGCAGTAGAAACGCTATCATTGCAATTGGGAGTTTTTCTATTCCAGTAAGGTGCCTCCCTTTGGGTCAATCCTTACTACACCATAAATTCGTTAATTAATTTATCATCACTTATCTTATTACCTGTAAAAGTTTAATTTTTATTAAATGTGTTAGCTCCTTGTAAGTAACCAGCTCTCTGAAAAATATGAACTCTACGAACTCTGGACAAAACTTAGGGACAGTTACAAACAATTATAATACAACTACACAAAGCCTGCAGCAAAATTTAACAGCTAACTTCGGGGACCTCTACAGCAATTACGTAGCAGTAGTAGCCTATTAATCATTTTGAATTCAGGCCGTAAAATTCTGCAATACATTGGTGGCAGTTCTCCCGAGAGCCTGCACAAATTTACCTTCCATTTCCGTTCAATAAAAAACGTACATTTATACATAGTTTCATCTCAAGAAGCTGCCTCCCAGCAAAGCTCCCACATCAGTGAAAATGTAGTGTTATCATTTGCCATATACATAAGTTTATCTGCTGCGATATATATGACAGGTATATGCCATTATATAGGATAAAAAGTATGTGCACCTGTGAAATAATATACTGCGAATCATAAAAGGAGAGAGAAAACAAGATATGACATGACAAACTCAGCAAATGCCAGAGATAGATGGAGAGAGCAAAATATCTTGAACTATATATATATATATTATATATATTTATATATAATATTTGTGTATGTGTGTGTGTACTTAAATTTCAGGATGATTTGTTTGTCTTGCCTGTGGAACCATCATCTATTTCATCACAGCATCCTTGTCTGCCACCTGGGGATAACGTCTTTGAAGGTGACACAGACATATTTGCTGACATGCCGGCAAGCAACGTAAAGAGAAGGAAAGAGGAAAGGAAACCAGCTAAATCTGTTAAAGCAACTGACACTTCTCTGTTCACAGATAATGTTGGTATGTTTTGTTTTTAATTCATTTTTTATATCGGTAGTAAAAAGGAACTGTATAGTGAAATAGTGTGACAATAGCAATGTGTGTAATTTTTTTATTTGCAAAATTTATGGAAATGAGCTTGCATTGCATTTTGCAAAACAATGCCGAATGGTAACAGAAATCTAAAGACCTATAGGTGTTGATACATATGTGACTGCATTGAGTAAGTTATCTACATCGTACAAACACGTCTGTTGCCATATCGAAATTTTCTTGTTGCAGATAACATATTTGGAGGTGCCAGTACCAGCAAAAAGCCAGCGGCAAAAGCGACAGTGAAATCTGGAACAAAAAGTCTCCAGAAGGTGGCACCGAAGAATGCTGTTGCAGCCAAGTCCATCTTTGATGATGATGTCCCTGACATCTTTGATGATCCATTAAATGCTAAGTAAGTGATGCATTAAGTAACTGCTGCTCACCTCCTCTACAACATACTAGAAATCATGTCATAACAAATGTGCTTCCATGAACTGTAGGCAAAAGATTTCAGCAGGCCTCTTGCATAGGAAATGCTAGTGTTCTTGTCAGGGGAAAAAATAACTTTTTTTTCATGGGAGCTCTTTTTCAAGTTTGTGGGAAAAATTTGCTCTTGTGGGAAATTTTACGGGGGCTATTTTGAGCCTCACGGGAGCGATTCGCTCATTGCTCTCATGTATTTTTTTGCCCTGGTTCTTGTTACGTTTTAAGATACCAGTGATGCGCCAATTAACCCTTTCAGACTACAATTCCGTATGGGAAAAAAGGCCTGCTGAGTCCAATTAATTAAGGATGCAAACAAAAAGATTGGTAGCAAGTCATTATGAGCTAATTAGTAAACTTTGTAGTAGTTTTAGACTATCAAAACCATACATATTTGGAAAGCTGAGGTATTTTTACATTCAAATAATTAATTAAAAAAAGAATTTTCGAGATCAACTAACCGAACACCGCTACCGTGAAAGCTGAAGCTTTTTTTGAAAAAATTGAAAAATTATTTTTCATTTAAAAATTTAAAAAAAAAATTTAAAACAGGTGTTATGTGATTATTTTTCATTTTTTTATTTAAGTTCAAGTCTCCATGGCTTACAAGGTTACTAGACCAGGCGAAATTATTTGGGTCGGCAATTTGACCATGATCACTGTCTGAATCAGCCGAACTTTCGGCATCACTACTACTAATAGAATCAAAAGCTTCGTCATCGTTGCTCTCATCACTTACAATTTCGCCAATACCGTCCATATCAGTCTCGTTATCACTATTTCTACGACAAGGATGTCGAGCAAGTGGAATGTTGTCTTCATCAATTTCCAAACAATATCGAGAAAGTGGCAAATCGTCCGAATTATCACTCTCAAAATCCGAATTCTCGCTGCTTTCTGACTCCTCCGCACAATACGCCGCCATTATTGTTATTCTGTCGATAAAACTCGCATAAACATTGTAAAAAACTGTAAAAGTTAAAACTTTCGGAAAATACAAATAACGCTATCACAAACAAAATGGTTACCGGAACTGGTTTAGTCTGGTTCCAGCTACATCGTATTACGTTCACGAAATTTAGATGCGCATTTGTTCGCGGGAAATTCAAATCGAAAATCAACGACGGGATATCCCGTTTTGTAGTCTGAAGGGAAAAAAAAATACGACGGGATTTCCCGTTGTGTAGTCGGAAAGGGTTAATCTGGTGGCTGCTAGATTTTAATTTATTTGGTAATTGCTAGCATATTGTCCTGTGGCAGCTACTCTATAATTTCCGACAATTAAGATGTGTTATTACAATGTTTGCAAGAGTTGATGGCACATTTTGCTCATAATACTGGAGTATCATCACCTGTTGGTTGATGTTTTGTTAGGATATTCGTGATTGTCACCCATCGATTGAAAATCCTTTGAGAGTGCTCGCTGTGACTGATGAATACAATTTAAATTCGAAATTTTCAAAAAATAATGTCACTACAGCAAATTCTACGCAGGTAGGTTTATAATTAATGATGTGTAATAAAGGAATGCACTGTGACAAAGTGAGCAGCAGCATTGTGTTTCTAACAATACCTGATAATTAAGAATACTTTCAAGCCTTTGGACGGGTACCGACTCTAATGAAGACTAAATGTTTATTGACCAATGAATGGAATCAATCACACGTTTTATTTGTAGATGAGATATATCTGCACAAGCCGAAAAATGTCATGAAATTTCTAGCACCTAAAAACCACTAAATCAGTAAAATGTTTTGTGCATCTTGTGAGATTACCAGTCGCTGATTAATGCGCAATTTCCGAACGCTGCGTTCTGCATGACGTCACTAAGCTACGTTTCAACAAACCCCAGCCTATGTAATGAGGTATAAGTGCTGTTTTAGACTGGACGGCAACTATCGCTGACAGGTGACGGCTGTAGGAGGGTGGAGGCTGATATATTCAGACATAATAAATAGAGGAAAAATGCTATTTAGATGGCTTTGACGTCATCAGTACATGTGTGTTTAAAGAGCCACAACTCTCTGCATATTATGTACACGGGCAACCAAAACGCTCTGAAAACTCACATACATTGTAATACGGAGAAATGAGCATGTACAGAGGTGGCACCTGGTGTTAGCCATCTAATAAGACTGAAAATGAAAGATGAATGAAATTTCGCATGAAATCTTGGGTGTATCCTTGAGGTTGCCACAGAAGTAAATACCTGTAGTTATTTTTCGCATATTAACTCTATTTGTTATTAGAATAAGAGAGTTGTTTTGTTGATATTTAGCACAATAGTAAAGTTACTCCTGTATGACGCATCTAGAATGATTAAATGTCAACGTGTGGTAAAGTTAATATGAGCAGTTATTTACAAATAAATTATAATTATATACATTTACATTTTGATATCGATTTTGATTTTCACTGTGTAGGATGGATATATAATAGTTATACTGCGCAACATGGCGAGTCTCTACTGCTAATATTACGGTCCTTGACGCAGTGGCATGTCTGGTTTACATGCTTGCATTTATAGACGAAGATGTTTTCAGGATTGCAAAAGAAAACAATTTTTTTTTCTCTGAGACAGTGAGACCTGATAACGTTTTGGTAGGTAATTTACATGTGGCCAGATCGTGGTGATATGAAACCATACGGCATTTCATGAGCTGTAGCCGTTTCTAGCTGGATTTTTATTTAGAGATTTATCTGAAAAAACTGCATGAATTCCTTTACATTGAACAAGGTAGGTATAGTCTTCACAAATGTAGGTACAGATAGGTACTGATAGGTACAAACTAGGTACAGATAGGTATAGTCTTCACAAATTACACTGCATCATGACCAGTCAGTGTAAATATATGTAATGACCTATGTCCTGCAAACATCTGTTCTCTCAAACATATATGACGTTAATAATTACGTTATTTAACATTAATCTATACTCCAAATAACATTCTTGTTCAGATATCGCAAAAGGTAGAGGACACCAACCATCGAGTGTTCTTAATTTAAACATTGAGACCAAGCAGAGGCCACTATAATATCAGCATGTTTGGCAGTCACACACCAGGACACGTTTAATTAGTAGTGGAATGTTATCAAATCGCAATTATAAGGAAACACTTCACCAATGCTATCATAGTATGTGAACACAATGTCTATGGAGTTGGTTATATAAAGATATAACAGCACAGCACAGGCACAGCAATAACACATATACTACTAAGATACTTTGTTATGAAGTTTAATAGGATTACTAATATCATTTACACCTGTCATGGAAATTTTAATTGCCAACATAGTTATATCCATATTGCCCTAGTCAATCAAATGAGATCCACATAGTCATACAGTCTACTAACCAACAGATTTAGGTCATTATCCGTTACCATATTACACTTAGGATTGATATACACATTCCTTCAAATTATTGCCCATATTAAAATTAGAATTTATACGTATACATACACTGGTTTATCAGGAATATACCTAGTCAAGTAATGGAATGTCTCCTCCCACACGACTTGGGCTACAAAGTGCATTCACACAAAAATTATAAATAGTAGGCCTACCAATACCTGCAGTGATACTTTTACGTGCAAAACTACTTTACTTTAAATTACAAATTAGCTGCATTTTAATAAAAAAAATTGTAGCCAAAACACACATTCGAATACACAAAGCTTTGTCCATATAAAACACGTGTATGAGATCAGGAGCACATAACATGTGCTTCTATCTTGTGGAAATCATCCCAATGTATATAATATAGAAATAAGCAACACTACGATCATGTCACATACTATACTACTAGATATATTCCTTGATCAAGCCTTTATACCCTGTACCTAACAAACTAACAATAACGTATGCACAGGTACCGATCTGCTGCATTACACAAATGTCGCTATCATCCATATTGAAGGATAATATACCTACTACTGTTAACATTGACCTAAATAACGTAGACATTATTAATTATATCGTGCCGTACGGCCTACTAAATGAGAGGTTTAGTTGATAGCCCTGATTTGTGTCAGTAAAGAGCTAACTACAAGTTAATAATAAAACCCTACAAACTTTCCCCTGGCAATGATGTCATAAACAGTGGTACAAGTAGTAGATGTTTGTATCTCTGCATCACGTAGAAATATTCTCTGGTTGATTAGAGAACTACACAGGTGTACATTCTATGGGCACAGAATTAATGCATAGAATGTGTTTATTTCTCGATAGGTAAAAATCGGTGCTTACTTACTGGTAATGGGACAGGAGCAATTGGTGTGAGGGTGCTGATTAGCCTAGTTTTGGGGCATGAGTGTGGGAAGCGTCGAATGGGGTTGAACAGGGTTAGCGAAGTCCCCAGCCGCTTCCTAGCAGCTCCTTGACAGTAGTTGTGAAATCTACTGCGGTCGCAACGTTACTGAAAAGGGAGGTGGCAAAATACCAGATCTCTCAAAAGCCTAAAAACAAATTCGAAACTTGAGATCGGTTATCCCATGTAGGAGAGGGATACGCTGGCCTTTGTGCACGTGACGAGAAAGACATGATGTGGAACCTCTGCTCTACTAGAAATAATTTGACTGCGGTCTCGAGTAAATTTTAAGGCATCAGGTAAGTGGATAAGACAGACAGACACAATTACCACCATACAATGTTACTATGATACTGTAGTGATTAGACATGCAGTACAAGACAACGATGTCAACAAGCACCGTAACCGGATTCATCTTGGTGTGTAAGGGTGGTTAATACATACGTACCTGTTAACAGGACGCAACAAGTTCTATCGCATGCCAGAGGGTAAAACAGCTTCTTACCTCAGACAAGACCTCGACTATATGCGCTTGGATTGAAGGTCAATGATGAAGGAACAAAACAAGTCCGAGAGAGAGAACGGATACAAAACAACTGCTCGCAAACAATGTGGAAGAAAACATAACACGCTCAGAAGCAGATACGAAAACTAACAGAGAGCGATCAGAGAGACTAGAACAGGTAGCTGGAGACAGACAGCACAAGGACCAACCACAAGATGACAAATGAGCCATAGGAAACGTGCCAAACATTCCTTTGGTTCTTTTAAATGATATGGAATAGTACTAGGTACCATACAGTAGATGGCACCTCTTAAATCCTGTGACACGGCTTGATGAGGAATGTACCAATAATGTTTAGTAGATGACATTATGCAGAACCAGAGAAGCACGTCTGCAGTAGGCATCTCGAGATGCCTTAGTCATGAGTGCGCAACGTGGGACGGAACTTAAAACAAGACTGCATGGTCACAGCAGAAAACAGTGTGGGTCCTAGAACCAATCATAGAAATACCTTGGTTAAACTACCTACGCGGAGCAAGCTTTTTTAATGGCCGTAATATAGAGGGGGAACGCAGGTTGCTTGGCCTCTCCTGGCCAAAAAGGAATTATTGAGGAAGACATTATTGGCTTCACCACATAGTAAGCCCACAAAGTGGAGGCAAAACAACAATGCTGAGACCTTAAGAGGCATTCTTAAGAACTTTCTTAGGAGGAAGAAAAGATCACGAATAAAGCATGATGTGCACAATGACAAGAAAAAAAAGAAGCCGTAGCAACTCGGACGGAATATTAGTCAGGGGGCAGATTTCAAAAAGAGTTAAAATAAGGATGACCCTAAACTTTTTGGGTAGAGGCTGGAAACGGGTAAATATCATTTCTAGGATACTTGGGTAGTTCCACTGGGTATGTTTCCGGGCTGACTTTTTCGTATTGTGGCGGCCATCTTGAAATCCAAAATGACCGCCAGCGAAAATGGATTTTTTGAAATATCTGGATTCCCAGACGTCGTAGAGACATGTTGGTGGCTATGCCCACATTTTCGATAGTGGAGAACCCAATTATCACACTTAGAGAAACATAGGATGGCGGCCATATTGGATTTTAAGATTGCCGCCAGTGAAATTTGTTTATTTTGAATAACTAGACTCCAAGACGTCGTAGAGACATAATGTTGGTGTCTATACCAACATTTTCGATAGTGGATATCAGAATTATGACACTTAGATACTATACCATTACTATACAACAGTCTAAGCCAACATAAAAACATATATAAGCATACCAGAATTGTCAGAATATGTAGTTTTAAAACAGTCACACCCCAAGAACATTTGTTGTATGGGTTCATGCAGGCCATGTTGCATTTGCACGCACCAGTGCAGCACATATTGTTTTTGGTACATGGTATTGTACAGCTACGTGTACGGCAACAAGGTCCATCCTTACTACAGCCACATGTCTTTATTGCAATAGTATTGGCACGAAGTGGATTCCGTCTCATGTGCCGTGGTTTCAGAATGCCATCCTGCATATACCAACCGCAGTCAAATGCCGAAGGAATGCTGTGAGTACTATCTACACACTGGTTCCAAATGAGGCTCTGATAGTGGGCTCGATGACAATGTAGTATCAGTGCGTCTTTCGTTGGTGGCAAACAGTCAATATTCGTCTTGCATTGGAAGAACTTCGACAAGCGAATCTCCTGTATGACTACCGATGTTGTCGTTGGATCATACAGTTTACATATAAATGCTTCCACTGATGATAGCAATTTAGGTGATAGTGGTACATTTTGTTCCAACCCATGAATGCATTCTGGATCTTCAACGAATACTTTCCATGCTGCGTTTTTAGAAATTCCTGCAAACTGACTCGTCGTGTCACTTCCGGTTAGCGCATGAAAAGCTAACAATCCCTTTCGAATGTTGTTGTTTATTGCAATGTCATGGACTCTTATCATCCGAGGAGATTTTGAAGTTCCTGCCTTCATCCAAACCTCCTGCGACAACTTTGCCGAAAACACTGTTAGCATCACTAACACATCGGTATCCCTGCAAACTACAATCGTGCGCTCATATCCGTGGTCTGCAGCATCACACGCATGAAGAACAATTCGCGTGTCAGCCTCCTCGTGGTTTGCTGAAAGTGTTGACACATCACGTTCCAAGGTACATATGGTTTTCGTTATTTCCGTAAACCCGCCACTCACATTTATCTCTTTACCGCCAAGTTCACTAGAGATGATCAATTCCTCGGACAAGAAACGAGCAAGATCGGCTTTGTTTTCAGCGAGAGTGATAAATGTCTTTCAGTTCTGAGGGAGTTTTGTGTCTTTACCGGTAATCAACCGCCTAATTTGTTTTCTCCCTCATCGTCGTCTTTCTTGTGTACCTTCTTTAATAGAATTCTCGTATCGATCAAATATAATATCTATCCTGTCTGAATTTCTACCGTGTGACTTCACACAGTTCACAAACACATCTGCTAAGTCACCAAACGTAACTGCTGCTGTCGGTTTCCCAATGGATTGTACCACTGCCATACCATCAATAATGGTACATGTTTTAATAATGTCACTGATAGGCAAATCTGGCTGGGATGCATCTTTCGACAGAATATTCATTAGTTGCGATTTGTCCGCTTTTCGCAACTTGCCGTCTGATGTGCAAAGTGATAGAGGAACTGCCCAAAATTCCTGGTGAAGCATTTTCTCCATATCTACTTCTCGTCCAGATTCCTTTGTCGTTAACAGACGACGGGAAAGTTCGCAGTCTGATTTCACGTTCGCCTTCGGTGTATTTCTCTGTGTTTCAGATTTATATATCGAGGTCATTGTTTTTGACTAATTGTGTTTCGTAATGGTATCATGAAAGCCTTTTGCTGGTATGAGACGAGTTTCTACAAACGATTTCAGTTGAACCCTTTCGTCTTGGCACCACATATGTCTGATTTAATGTCATCTGTAGCAACATCTCCCGTGGCAATCTGGATGAGTTATTCTTACTGAGATGATTTTATTCATGTCAGACCTATCCCGTACTAGTCGTAAAGGGCCACACTGTTTGTGACTATATTCACTTTCATTGTCTTCCTGATGTATTCCGAACAAGGAATATGTATCCTCTGCTAGTCTAGCCCTTTCGTTGAAGGTAATACTCCATCGAAGTAAGGCAGAGGTATCTTGCGTAATGCCAATAAGACCTCCAGCAACTTTCCCAAGTTCGTTGAAATGTTCAAGACCTTGGTCATCGGGAAGTTGATTGAATGTGTGCTTTGTTTCTTTCACCACAAAGTCACCCTGAGGAAATCCTCTGTATACCTCTGGTGCAGTTTTACTCAGTTGTTTCATCTCAGCGAGAAACACCGGTCCCCATCTGCTGTAGTTAATATGGTCATATATCGCGAACCACGGTAGCATTTCCGCAAATGACGAGAGATACAGATGCCAATCTCTACATCTCAGTGCTCGTGTAAACCGAGGTAGGATGCAGACGAGTTTCATATACTGCATCCACATCACCAAAGTCGGGTCATCGGAATGTGCATCATCGTATTTCCTGACAAGACGAATGAGCTCTTCACGCTTTGACACCAATATGTTCAAGGATTCAGGTTTGTTGTCATCGTCATTGTTCATGTCATGGATAACTTTCATCGAGAGAGCCATTAGTTCATCAACATCAATGTCGAGTTCAGATTCTTAAGCCCACGCCAGAAGCTGTGGATATAACGTAATCCACAATGCTTCAAATGTCAGTTTGTGTGCACGGAATATGCGATTCCACATCTTCCCTTTCATTACATTTGCTGCAGTATTAGATCCGAAGACACCACTCTCGATCCATATATCTTCTAGGCCCGAGTCAGCCATATGTTGACCAATGACTTTTACGAAGTTTAGTTGTATGTGAAATCCTCCGAGCATCACTATGACATCCTTCAAGAGAGATTCGTGTTTGGAATCCCATTGGAGCAATTTTGCCTTGCAGTACAGTTGTTCATCGAAAGTCATAATAGTATATTTTTGCTCAAGATGTCTAACTAAGTCTTGGCACCTCGTTATGGCTGTCCAGTTGGTGTCGTAATCATGTGCGGGGGAATTTATGATGGGGAGCTCACTCACAATGGTTATATTTCCGGTTCTGGACTACCTTTCTTAACCTTTTATGCTTTCTTCTGCGACAGCAGCGCCAACCCATAATCCCTAGTATCGCGCGCACGTACTCATTACCGTAAATGTCCTGTCGCTACAAGGTCCACACTCAGGATGAGACCTATGGCATCATGAAAATGTGGGTAAAGACACAAAAATTATGCCTCTACGATATTTAGGATTTTAGTTATTCAAAAAAAATAAACCAATTTCATTGGCGGCCATCTTGAAATCTAAGATGGCCCCATCCTATGCTTTTCTAGGTGTCATAACTGGGTTCTCCACTATCCGAAATGTGGGTATAGACACCAAAATTATGTCTCTACGACGTCTTGGAGTCTAGTTATACAAAATAAACAAATTTCACTGGCGGCGATCTTGAAATCCAATATGGCCGTCATCCTATGTTTCTCTAAGTGTGATAATTGGGTTCTCCTCTATGTAAAATGTGGGTATAGCCACCAACATTATGTCTCTACGACGTCTGAGAGTCCAGATATTTATGAAAATCCATTTTCGCTGGCGGTCATTTTGGATTTCAAGATGGCCGCCACAATACGCAAAACTCCGCCTGGAAACATACCCAGTGGAAATCCCCAAGTATCCTAGAAATGTTTTTATCTCTTTCCTAAAAAGTTTAGGGTCATCCTTATTTTGGATATCTGCCCCCTGACTATATCAAGAAAATAGAGAAAACCGTGTGATATGGCACCGACCCATGTTATGATACAGCATATCTAGATGACACACACACACATGATATCAAGAGTGCATAATAGAGAAGAGTATGACACGGTTTTAACAGCGTTTTGCATAGTTTTCAACTTGTAAATACTCTATCAATATGTGAATAAATATATTCAACTTTACCTTGTTTTCG
>NW_014578539.1:18722-28845 GCF_000485595.1 Priapulus caudatus
CGAAAACAAGGTAAAGTTGAATATATTTATTCACATATTGATAGAGTATTTACAAGTTGAAAACTATGCAAAACGCTGTTAAAACCGTGTCATACTCTTCTCTATTATGCACTCTTGATGATATTAAGGGTAGGATGATACTGGTAGCTCACGATATCATTTCTATCACGATACATCTTTCACAATACTTCTAAAAGAAACTATCTAGACCGTTGAGCACTTAGTGAACAACGGCTACTGAATTGTACATTGCGTCACGCTTCTTTTCTTCTTTTTTTGGATTTACTGGGATTAGGGATTTGATTCAATAAGGTATAGCATCATGAATAGTCAAACACACCATCGTATCGTGAATAGTCAAATACATCGTACATGTAAGAATACATGTATTTTCATGGTGTGTATCACCATACATAATTTGAGATAGTCATCATATATCTATGAACACAAACACTAGAGAAAAAATTCCTGATCAATCAGACACCTTTCTGGTTCTTATGATGTGGACCGAATAGCAAAGATGCACTCTGACCAACCATTTGTTCCCCACTAGCAATACATTGATATATTTTACTTTCTCTTTTCTCTCTCTCTCTCTCTCTCTGTGTGTCTGTCTGTCTCTCTCTCTGTCTGTCTGTCTGTCTGTCTGTCTGTCTGTCTCTGTCTCTGTCTCTGTCTCTGTCTCTGTCTCTGTCTCTGTCTCTGTCTCTGTCTCTGTCTCTGTCTCTCTCTCTCTCTCTCTCTCTCTGTCTGTCTGTCTGTCTGTCTGTCTGTCTGTCTGTCTGTCTCTCTCTCTCTCTCTCTCTCTCTCTCTCTCTTTCTCTCTCTGTCTCTCTCTCTCCTCGCTGTGATCTCGAAGCCCTCTTTCTTCCCCTGCTCTTATAACACTACACATCACAGACTACCACCCACTATCATCACCTCATCTATTGATCCCTGCTACTAGGGGGTCTCAGCTTCACCAGCAAATCAACAACACTAGGATCCGCGAGCGTCGACGTGTCACCAAACTCGTCGTCGTTGCGTGCAATGCTGCGCAGCACACGGCGCATGATCTTGCCTGAGCGAGTCTTCGGCAAACCAGGAGCATTCTGGATGTAATCAGGCTGGGCAAACGGTCCGATCTTTTTTCGAACTGAAAAACGTTACAGGTATGCTTACTTATAAATAACAACAAGGAAATGGCATGATTGTTTGTTTAGAAGGCCGCAACACTGCTGAGCTGTGCAGAGGTGAAGTAACCGCGAGTAAACATTCCATGGTCAGAATCACTAACTATAACTTATAAGAGGGTTTCACAGACCTTTATTTGCTTGTACTATTTTTGGCAGGATATCTTTCGTACACTTTTACGAATGGTTCAATATTGCCTACAGGGAGATCCCCGGATACAGACATGTATGCATGCGCTCATGCAAATGCATAGCACACACAGGGTTTCTTCCGAGGGAAAATTAGACAATGGCGGTAATGGCCAGTTTGGGGAAAAAACGCACATGATGGATTCAAAGGCGTGCAGTGCAGTAGGCACGGATGTGGATTCTGCAGGCTGACGCGGGGGGGGGGGGTAGAGGGTCTGGTCTGGTCTTCTTTGTCTGGTAGTATACAGACTACTACATTTTGTAACCTGGTAGTCCGTAAGCAATTCTGGTAGTTGAGAATTTTTGTCTTCCTTTTAAGTTTTTCCAAAACAGAGTGGCGTCAGTGTACACAAACGAAACCAGCTCTACATCAAGATAGACACAAATGCTAAACAAAAATTGCCACATGTCTATTTACAGTTCTAATTAGCAGTCTTCACACTCACTGCAACTTTTCTAGCTTATATACGTATGAGAAACCGAATCAAATGCCATGCTAGCGTTTCCCACCAGCTGTCACGCAGCAGCACTCACCGGTGTTCTTGAGGTCAGTGGAGAGCAAATCCGTGAACTCGCAACCATTCATCAGCGTCACAAAACAATAGGTGCACTCGCCCTTGATCGGGTGTGGGTGCGTGACTACGGCCGCCTCCACAACGGATGGATGCTCAACAAGGGCGCTCTCGATTTCTGCCGTGCTCAGCAGGTGGCCGGACACATTCAGCATGTCATCAATGCGACCAGTGATCCAGTAATAGCCGTCGGCGTCACGCTTAGCGCCTGCAGCAGGTACCGTGTGTTACGCGCCACAGTCACCACGCTCCAATATTAATTACAGACATTGTTACGACATTAAAATTGACGTGAGTCCTAGATGCGTAAAAACAATGTGAAAATTATGTATAACCAAAATTTTGGCGAATTATTGCACAAATTTTTAATGTAATTATTATTATTATTGCATGTATATAACATGAAGCAAAGGTGAAAGACACATGCATGAAGAATATTCGCTAAATAAAATGTTAATTTCACAATTCATCTAAATTAGTCATGCATAATGCAAATAGCCATAACTATGAAAATTCCAGTGTTTGGATATAACTCTGTACTATAGCGCACACTCTGACATCTGCATGCCCTGTTCAGACAATGCGACTTACCATCGCCTGTTGTGTAGTAACCAGGAAATTTCTTGAAGTAGGTCGTTTCAAATCGGCTGTGGTCACCGTACACTGTGCGCATGATACCAGGCCATGGCTGCTTAAACACCAGGTAGCCCTCAGCCTCGCCCTCGAGCTCCTTTCCTTCCTCCGACATAAGTGCTGGCACGACCCCAAAGAATGGCAACGTCTGCGAACATTGTGTTCATGGGTTCTGGATAGTGTTCAGATGAAGTACACGCGTGCAACAACCTTCATATTTCTAAACGAATCTGCATTGATCTAGAGAATTATAAATTTGAAAACCACAATCTCTGAAATCTACGGAAATGAAAACCAAAATGAACTTACAGCAGAGCCTGGTTTAGTCACTGTGCATCCAGGAAGGGGTGTAATAGTATGTCCACCCTACAAACACCAGCAAACTTTGGTGATACTCATTTATAAAACAATTGTAAACAAGTCTCACCAAATGTGAAAATATCAACAGGGCCTAATATATAATGTATATATACCTAACACAACACAGATTCACACTTGCAATATTACTCAAGCACACAAAAATTTGAAGCACTTATTCGAAACATCATCAGGCTGCATGACAAATGTTCTCGGCCAATACGAGCACACACAATCTGCTCGCCAATATGCCATGCCGACACAGGTGTGTGTGCACTCACAGTCTCTGTCTGCCAAAAAGTGTCAACCACGGCACAGTGCCCACCCCCAACGATGGTATGGTACCACAACCACGCTTCAGGATTGATTGGTTCACCAACAGTTCCCAGCACGCTGAGGGAGCTACGACTATACCTGAAAAACAACACCAACCGTGCAAGTCGAACATGAGACAGCAGATGCAAATAGGGCAGAAAATTTACACGCACAGATTTTGTTAGATCAAATGTAGAAGTGACTAATTGGTGGTGTAAGTAGCATTGTGCAATAGGCAGGGATATGTTAGATCAGCAAAATCTTGCTAGAAGACATATTCAAATTAACTGCTGAAATCATATTACAGTAAAACTCGCATAAGTCGTCATCGTCTAACTCGTCAATTCGCGTCGTCATGGAAGTCGAAGTCCCGATTTTCTCTCATAGTAAATCCATTGGAATAGCCCCGCCTAAGTTGTCATTACGTACAAGTAGTCGCCCTCAGACAGGTCCCATGTAATACAAACAACAGTAATTTCCCATCTGTAAGTCGTCATCAGAAATGCCGATGGCGCAGTGTACGGTCGAGGGGATGTGCCACCTGGCCATCGCAGATATGCGTGAATCAACAGCGGGTGTTACAGATAGCCAGCGTGTGCCACGCTTGGCGCTAGTGCGTACGATGTACGTGGGTTATGACCAGTAGCGGTGTCGATTGATGTACGGACCCGATTGTTTCGTGTCTGCTATGTATGTGGTGCGAACTGACGTCGTGTGTGGAGCACGTTTATGACTGCGTAGGGGTGACGGGCGCCTGGGAGGGGAGCCCTACATATAAGTCGACTAAATGACGACTTACAGTTACGCGTATGTCGTCATTTTCGTAAGTCGGCACAAATACGCTGGTCCCAAAAGTGTCGACTTATGCGATTTTTACTGTAGTAACCTCGATCTGGTATATGGAGGAACAGGTTACTATATGGAATGCCACTTACTTAGTCACTTCTTCATCACCAAACTTCATCAGAGCCCGTATGGCCGTCGGTGCTGTGTAAAACTTCGACACTAGGTACTTGTCGCATATCTGCCAGAATCGGCCGGCATCTGGATAGAACGGCGTACCCTCAAACTGGAAAACATCACAAAACAAAAAATGCCATAAAAACATTGTCGCTGTGCACTCCCCTGCTAGAACCTCTGAGCATGTAATCAACAACAGAAATCTTCGCGCAAACATCAACAAAATTTCATCTGCTGTTGAATCAAAATACAGGGGAA
Source organism: Priapulus caudatus (assembly GCF_000485595.1). NCBI lineage: Eukaryota > Metazoa > Priapulida > Priapulimorpha > Priapulimorphida > Priapulidae > Priapulus > Priapulus caudatus. Next base: position 23,179 of record NW_014578539.1, read on the forward strand.
CAAGCCTATCTCTAACTGTGCTCGCTTGTGCATCGCAGGCCTGCAAAGTTATTGTCGCTGAACTCACAACGACACTTGTAGCACCAGCTGCCATCGGGCCATAGACGACATAGCTGTGGCCAGTGATCCATCCGATGTCTGCGGTGCACCAGTAGACATCACCCGGCTTGTAGTCGAACACGTACTTAAACGTGAGGTACGTGTAGAGCATGTAGCCACCAATCGTGTGAAGCACTCCCTTTGGCTTCCCTGTCGAGCCACTGCAAATGTGTAATGCATGCATTTACACGATAAGAACTTTGATTCAAACAAAATAACGGCTGGTGGGGTGACATCATGGCAACGAAAGACCAAACGAAAGACAGATAGAGAAAAACAGGCAAAATAAAGGAAACATTCCAGCACAGAAAGTGAGTAAAAGCAGTGAAGGGAGGTATACAAAAAGAGCTCCAGACAGAAATTCCTGGCAGAAGTGAAATCCAGAGGTTCGGCAAATCCTAGCAGGGAAATGACCGTGAAGGAATAAAATTAGTGAACTTAAAGACAAAAGATAGAGAGGGCAGATGGGGAATAGTACTGTGAATTACCAGCAGGTAGAGTCACCGAAAAGAGACCTCCCTTAAAACTGACAGTTTTACACAACGTTTTACATTTTTTTGACACACCTATGAATGCTAGGAATGATTTTCGAAGGTACACAGAGAATGTTATTTTTAAATTTGAATGAATGCGAAGACTGAACTGTGTAACCTAGAACATGGTACGGAGAGGAACGCGAAACTGTTACGTCACTGGCAACCGGTCAGTACTAGCCGAGCGAGGGAGGTTAAGATGACATTACTAACCTAGTGCGAGGAAGAACAAAAGCAGCATAACAATAAACAAAGGGAGACGGCAGGTACGCCCAGTGACCGAAAAAGGAGAGGTCGCGCGCGGACGCTGGGTAGCATAAATAGGGGAAAATTTAACAGAAAGATATTGGCTAGGGACAGCACTGGATATTGAACGACCCACGACAACATGGCAGCGTATACGTAAGATGCTTTTATTTGTATGATAGTTAGATTATGCTGATTGTTTAGATCATTGATATTGTAAGTAAGATTGATTGCAGACGTTACAGTAATGCGGTTTGATAATATAAGTTAACGTGGTTATAAGTATATGTGTCGCGGATTTTAGGGGTTTGAGATACCGCGGTTATATTCCCGTTATCGGGATGCAACAGATTAAGCGAGTGGTAACGTTAACGAAGGTAGAGACAGCGCTTGTAGGCAAGCGTCAGGTAGTTTACTAAAATGACGAATTTATAACCAATGGGGTGTGGGGATTGTATAGTGTGGTGATTGGAGTCGAGTTATTAATAAATATTATTCATGTGTGTATTATCTAAATTCCTGCATTCAGTTGTCTATCAGTGGCTGTATTTTATATCCTCGAGCCGGGCTATTCCTTCACAAGGTATTAAAACATAAATACGATTACGCCGTCGCGCGTGGGCTTTAATTTAAAGCACGCGGTGACAACTGCAATACCAGAAGTAAAATAAACGAGATCCAGAAGTAAAGAAAGTAGTACCTGGTGTAAAGCATGAAGAGTGGGTCCTCAGCATCCAACCATTCACATGCGCACTCCTCACTGGCAACTTCCATCTCGTTATGCCACCACACATCCCTGCCCTCCACCCAGTTCGACTGTAACACAAGCCCATGCCCTCTTTCTGTCTTTATGACTACTGGAAATTACAATGCTATCTGGTTTCACCAGAACACCAATTGAAAATACCATGTAATCATGTACCATTCCAATTAGGATTTAGACAATGTCACAAATAAACTTTTGCTCTGAAGACATGCCAGACATAATGGTGAAGACACGAAGACTGTTAAAGGCCCGAGGAGAACCCTCCTGCCTACCTATCACCTTATTACCTTAAACTGTGAGGAAGGGCGCTTGGGTGGTGATGTGATGGTGTTGCTAGCCGGCTCACTGTTCTGCATCGATGCGGGGGTTGGACCGACATGCCTCACGACAATGCTTGCGCTCACAGCATGATTTCTGCGATACAACATCATCAACGTTAACAGTGAGGTCACGTGGTCAAGCATGTGAAGTGAATCACTGGGTCAAGGTGGTCGGTGGGTCAAGGGAATCAGTGGGTCAAGGTGGTCAGAGGGTCGAGGGAATCAGTGGGTCAAGGTGGTCGGTGGATCAAGGGAATCAGTGGGTCAAGGAGGCTTTACATCTACCTTGTATGTAAGATGAAAGGGTTCTTGCACAGCATTAACGAATCAGTAAATAACGTTCTTCTTCAGACACGAGCCACGTGCCATTGCTTGTGAGGACATCAGCAAGGGTGATGTGGTTACCCCAGGCTGGCTGCCTGCTTTAAACGCATTCATATGCCATACCTATCCGCGCAGATCTTTAGAGCATTGTCAGCTATCTCTTTCAGATTCAGCAGTTTTGGTCCTCGGTATGCGCCATCTGAAAACCAATAAACATGTAAGAGTACGTATAGATCCTAAAATTAGGACAATCCTATAGCATTTCCAACCGATGTAAAAAACGGACTCAAATGTATACCTAAAAATACAATGTCTATGTGTTAAATGCAATGTTAAATAGATGAGTTTTTCCTAGGCATTTAAAAGATTCCAGTGACTGTTCACATCGAATATAACCACGTAATTTTGGGGCAGCTGATGAAAAAGCTCGATCGCCAAGTGTAGCCAACGTTTTTACAGTTGGTGGCTCAATTAACATTTGATTACCAGATGGCCCATTATGGCATCCCGCAGAAAATTATTTCCATCATAAAAAATTTATACGATAAGATGTCCTGCAAAGTTCTGCATGACGGAAAACTCTAAAGTAGCTTCCAAGTGCAGTCTGGAGCCAAGCAAGGGTGCTTGTTATCTCCCTTTCTTTTTGTCTTGGCGGTGGATTGGGTGATGCGACAATCCACGGAGGGCAAAAGAAATGGTATCCAATAGACTCTACATACTCAGCTAGACGATCTTGACTTTGCGGACGACATAGTTCTCCTATCTCACACAAAACAACAAATACAAGACAGGACAAACAGAGTTGCAAGCTCACCAGCAAAATGTGGTTGCAACCTCGTTCACTGTGATAGATAGGCAAAGCCTGCCAGCTGATAGCGAACGTCACGTGTCAAACCAGGGGAAAAAATACACGGGGGCGGCGGGCGATTTCGCCCCCGAAATGCCAAAAAGAGCCCCCGAAAACATGATATCGGGGGCGACCCCAAAAGCAAAAGTCGCCCTGGAAATCGATTGTCCAGGTCGGTCCCGCGCCTTGCCGCTCTCGCTCGGCCTCTGCCGCTAGCGGCAGCCGGTTCCACGGCGCGGTAGAATTCATGGTACGGTGTGACCGTCAAGTGTTTACCATTTAAGCATGCATGTGTGTACTGTACTGTATTGCATTCAATCAAGCGCGCGCCGCCGCCCGTGCGTATATACGTGTGTGCCTGTGCGCGTGTGTGCGTGCGTGCCTGTGTGTGCCTGCGCGCGTGCGTGCCTGTGTGTGCCGGTGTGCCAGCGGGCGTGCTTGCGTGTGTGCCTGCGCGCGTGCGTGCGCGTGTGCCTGCGCGCGTGCGTGCCTGCATGTGCAGGGAAAAATATACGTGTGAATTTCATTAGGATTTTCCATGGATTACCGTTCTATAATCCTACGGGTCGTTGGTCCTACGGGTCTACGTAGGCACGCCCGCAGGCACGCATCCCGGCACACTCGTGTGTCATTCCCAATTGTAGCTTTTTCGCCAATTCCCCGAAAGAGTTTTGCTGTCGCTCTCTCATAGTCCAGCAATGCCAACCCTCTACATTTTAGTAGTGATTAGTACCACGCTGAAACAATTGTGCCCCCCCCCCGTACTTCAATCAATGCCGCCCCTGCCAGTAGGCACGTACGCAGCGTCGATGTGCACACCCATACACACGTGCCTCGCGGGCCGCTTTCTCAAACCCCCTGAGCTTCCAGGGCCCTTACGCGGCAGGGTTCTACCTACGTTGCGCAAACGGGGCGCGCGCGCCCCGTTTGGGAAAACTCCCCCCTGTTTCAATCGTTGCGCCCCGATTAACTTCCACCACAATAAAAGTTGCTCACAGAGGGAAATCGATCGGTCAAGAATTCCGCATTCGACCGAGGAACCCTGCGCGTGTATTTTTAACCTACCGACGCATGCTGGAGACAGATACAACAAGTACACTAACAGTCACTCTTGTCCCCACACGCCAACGACGTCGGCTTATTATATAACTAAGACGCAATACCTGTCTTATGGTGTGGGGGGACGATTTTACGCATTAATCTGTGTAAGCGGAAAAAAAACCGCCCGCAGGAACCCCTATGTTCGCCCTCCCCCTCCCTCCCCCTCCCCTTCCCTCCCTCCCCCCTGTTTTGAATTTTCATCATGGGGAGAACCCGCGGCGGGCCAGGACCCAAGCCAGCAAGGACTTCGCGTATAAACGAGATTGATCTCCTCGCTCGTACAGGCAGACACTCCACTATTGTTGCGCTAGCCGCGTAACTAGTTCGTGTTTAGCTTCACTATTCAAGGTGCATTTTGTGGTTGTGAATTGTGTGTGCGTCGTGCGTGCGTTGCGTGCGTGCGTGCGTGCGTGCGTGTGTGCGTGCGTGTGTGTGACGTGTGCTGATGGTGTATGGTGGTGCAGGGAGCGTAAATGCCGGGGGGATGGGGGGATTGCATCCCCCGCCTTGAAGAGGGGGAGGATGGCCTGTACAAATGACCCCCCTGAGATTCAAAAAATAGAGAGAAAAAAAATGAATGCAGTATGGTTGAAACATACAAAAACACGTGAAATTGTGAGATAAATTGCAATCCTTACGCTGGTTGTAAATAGCATGTATTATTACTATATTATAGTAACCTAACTGTGTAAGGGCCTTCTGAAAAGTCATGAAAGTGTTTGAATCCTAACTTTGTAGGGTTGAGTCAGGGTTGAGATAGTGTCATTCAGACATGAGAAATATTGCACCACAGTATGTCTCAGATTGCCAGGAAAATGGCTTAAAATATTTCAGAATTTCTTGGGGCAATGCACCTCAGACCCCTACTATGGATGAATATACGGGCAACGCGGGCTGCCTGCGGCAAGGCCAAGGTTAATTTCGCCCCTGGCTATCGGCCGACTATCCCCCCCCCCACCTCTCGGTACGGATTTATCGCCCCTAGGTGGTGTGTGCGGCGCACCCCGCAGGAGATGTGTATTAAGCTACTGTGCTTGTGTGTACATTTGAGGGAAACGCCCCTAGAAAAAGTCGCGCGCACTGGAAAGTGGAAAAGAGCCTGAAGATGAAAAGTAGCCGCACGATAATTATTGGGGGGGTTTGCAAAAGAGCCCGGAAAAATAAAATTTAATTTTTTCACTGTGTCAAACATGTATGCCGATTACGCATGGGCTACTTACGCTGAGAGGGTCTATGTCGCCCAGGTACTGCTGGATACGTAACCCTGGTATGTCGGATAGTACGAAACGTACGCCTGGTAACTATTTGATATGGTTAGGGTTATGGTTAGGGTTAGGGGGTAGGGTAGGCTTAGGTTGGGAGTAGGTCGTAGGCGACTCCTAGACTTCGTTAGTGGAGTAGGCGAGGTACGGTCGCAGGCATATTAGATAG
>NW_014578539.1:28855-32434 GCF_000485595.1 Priapulus caudatus
TGGTCTATGTCCCCCAGGGTACTGCCAGAACGTACCCTGGGTACGGTCCGGTATATCGGAATGTACCCTGGTACTATCTAATATGCCGGACCGTACCTCGCCTACTCCACTAACGAGTCTAGGGAGTCGCCTACGCCTACTCCCTAACCCTAACCCTAACCATATCAGATAGTTACGCTGAGAGGGTCTATGTCCCCTCAGGGTACTGCGGAACGTACCCTGGGTACGGTCCGGTATACCCTAACGTACCCTGGTAACTATTTGATATGGTTAGGGTTAGGGTTAGGGAGTAGGCGTAGGCGACTCCCTAGACTCGTTAGTGGAGTAGGCGAGGTACGGTCCGGCATATTAGATAGTACCAGGGTACATTCCGGTATACCGGCCGTACCCAGGGTACGTTCCGGCAGTACCCTGGGGGACATAGACCCTCTCAGCGCTACTTACCAGCAGTGATGAGGAGGCAGCAGCTAGAATCCATTATCCTCTCTGCTAACGACTCCGATGAAAATCCCCCAAACTGCAATATGATAAGACATTTCTAGACCTGATGCATGCACTGCAAGCAGATGGAAATGTGTTAAACAACGTATGCCGACATGTAAAACAAATGTACATACATTTGATTACACCAACTCCTACACACTCATACGTCACACACTGTAGTGGGCACGAATCCTAAGGTATGGTTTCTGACAAGAAAATATAACCAAGAATAACATATGTAAGATTGTATGCATGCATACGTTTAGAATATATTTCTGCGATAACATCTTAAAAATTATCATTGCACACAAAATAAGAAGGCATTCATGAATCATAGCAAACAACTTTTTTTTGTATCTTTTAAAAATCTGAAAGTGTTCACCATTGTATTATTTCGTCTCTAGAAAAGGCCTTGTTTGGCATTTTTTCCCAGCGAAATTCAGCACTAGAATGCAATAATTTGAATTATGCACGCAAGTTAGATTCCTCGTGGACGTCTAGGAAGCATTAGAAGTAAGATTGGTCTTGGTGTGTAGCTGTGATATTCCGTCAGGTGAAGTAGCCATGGTGACCGGTTGGCCATTTTTGTGTTTGAAACGTGATCCGACTACTTTGTAGAAATTCGCATCATAGAGCTGGCAAAAGTTTCGAGCGGAGCATAGAGCATGAATCTGTAGTTATTTAAAACATGAATAAAGTTTATGTTGTGTATGTGATGAAACTGTGAGTATTTTTAATTCATTTCTGTTCGATGCTTATTCAGGCCTGCTGCCTATGGACGCCTTCTACTGTTGTACAACACCTATATTACAGCGGGTACTGTTGCGTTCCACGGTTTGGTCATGGTGATTACTGTGACTATATACGTTGGGGCACGGGGTTACGAGTAGTACAGCGGGGAAGCAGCAGTAGAGAGGCACTTACGACAATGGAATGTACAGCACCAATGCGAGCACAAGACAACATGGCGACTTGAAGTTGCAGTATCATCGGCATGTAGATGGCAACTCTGTCACCCTTCTTTACCCCTGCAATAGACAGTAAGCCCAGTGAGAGAGCAGAATAATGCACAAATGAAATGACAATTAAAAGAAAGACTGCTAAAAGTAGTCTTACTAGGCTGCCTAAAGGACTCCTGTTCTTAGCGCTTATAAAAAGTTCCTAATCTGAACAGTGCTAGTGCTACATGCTGTTTATACGCCCTGGACCAGAGAATGCAGAATTCGTCTGACCTGCCAGACTGAAGATTTTATTGGGCAGGTCCGCCAGATTTTACTTGCGTGCCGGACCCGCTAACCAGTACTGTTTGTCCTACAACTTGACAATCAAGGTTCCGTTCTGAGAACACACATTAGCACAAAATCAGTATCTAGCAGAATAAAGAAAAGACCTATTTCCCATTTCCTGCCGTGGAAAGACTTAGGTGCAATGTATCAAGTTGCTCAATTTGAACAGCGGACACCGATTCTGCATCCAATGACTGCTTTTTAGCTTCTAATGTATGTAGCTGTCACTTCTTCCAAGGCAATTACTAGATCAGCTTGACTGCCTTGCTCGCACGGCAAAAAATGGTAACAGACGTACACAAACATATACCTACACAGCACGTAATACACACTATACATCATGGGCGTAAATCCCGGGGGGGATGGGGGATGCATCCCCCCCCCGCTCTTGAAGGAGGGGGGGATGGCCTGTACAAATATCCCCCCCCTGAGATTCAAAAAAAAACTCCTTCCTCCGTGCCCCACTTGAAAGTTCAGCTAATTATGATAATTTGGAGACATGGGCAGACCTAAATCATTTCAATTACTGCAGGGGCGTGTACAGGGGGTCCTGACCCCCCCCCTGCTCGTGCAGAAAACGCAATTATTATATGCTGTGACTCAATGAGTATATCCTGTTGCCATATTTTAAAAGCTAAAATAATGAAATAAGTAAAAATGGAATAGTATAGATTGTTGAAGCTTGGTGATATTTGATTCTATTGACTCCCTCTGAACGCAACTCCTCCTTCTTCCACACTCATCAGTGTATGCGGAAGAGCCTAAAACAAATACTCTGGCGAAATTTTGATACACATGTGTGCAACGCTAGTGGGAACATAGATGGCGTTCACACGAGGAGAAAATTGGCGTTCACACGTAAAATATACGCGCTTGCTTAGCCACGGGCTTTGCTTAGGCCGCGAATGCTCCAGCTTGCTAAGCCCGCGGAGATCATATTCCGCAGCCAAACTAAGCGCGCGTATATTTACGGCACACTCCTGGCCAGGTATCAGGGCTCGAATTAACCCGACGCATCGACGGCAATTTGCGGCGTGCCCTATCAATCGCCGTACTGCTCCCTTGAAATCCACCGACACAGACGCAGATGACCTAGCACTTATGCACCTAATATACTGATAATAGACAGCAAACGATACTAAGACATCATAGCAATACTGGAACTAGATAGACCAGTTTGCGGCCGCACTGTTTGTCGCAGAGCTGTACATTCTCTAGCAGAGCGTGAGGCCGCGATACCAGTCTACCCGGCGCGTAAAACATATATAACGTGGTATTTCTGCACGCTGCGCAGTAGACCGATCGATAAGGATAGTGCACCTGTGTTATGCCGTGGTAGAACACGAATTATTTAAATGACTGCACGCCGGCCGGGGGGACTCGGCCGACCTGCGATTTAAAGCGCACCACCCCGGGGAAAACGACGCTCAGACAGCAGAATGGCCAGTTGATCATGATACGGTGTGTAGGCCTATGCCTAAGTGGCAGTAAAATTATTTAGAGAAATTTTAGATAGAATATTACATACGATGACACAAGCTTTCCATAACAATAGGGCCTTTGTGCCATCTCAAATTGTGAGAGTTGCCTTTGATGCCTCTTATAAATTGCCCTCGGCTGCCCATCCATTTTAGAGCAAAAAATTCAAGGCCAATTTCTCACATGCCCCCAAAAAATTGCCTTACTCCTGTCGTACGCTTAATATCGAGGCCCTGGCCGCTATTGAATTATCGTTGTGAACGCATTGTTCAGTGTTGTTACGGCATTGTGAAACGCAATTGTTCGTGTGAATTGCGCGAAACTGAGCGCT
>NW_014578539.1:32459-60892 GCF_000485595.1 Priapulus caudatus
CCTTGCCTCGCCGCGAGAAAACGCATCTGAGGGGTCTACATTTTAAAAAATTTTTTTTCTGGAGAGGCGCCCCCGACCCCCCCTTTCGCATCAATTCATCCCCCCCCCACTCCTTGGTACGGATTTACGCCCCTGCTATACATACAATCCAACCTAGGATAGCGGCTACCGCCCTTATAGGAATGCCGATAACCCTTGTCTATAAAGGACGCTTGGCGATTCCGTTGAGTGGCAGTAATACATTAAATCTACTTCTATCGAATAGACACCTGACCATAAAGAAAAGTTTTGGGGGTGCCTTTAGGCTGACGCTTATATACAGGTTTTGAATGCTAAATAGTATCACAATTATTCGGATGATATTCACTGTGTTGGGGTGCAATGGCCAAACATTAATTTTGTCTTTGCTGCCATGCAGGAACATGTATGCCCAATTGTATGAATAAAGGCATCACCTTAAAGCTCGGGGTTGGATGACCTTTGCGTCTGTCAAAACAATGTTGCCCTAAAATAAATCGAACATTTAAAACCTACAGTAGAATTAAGTCTTACTTATTAGCAAATACATTGATAACTTTACTCCACCTTCAAAAATTAATAGAAATGTGTGACTGTTAATTAGCTTTTAATATTGTGACAGCAAATGGAGGCAACCAAAAGCTATGTAATGGACCTATTACCCATTAACAACTACCTAAACATAATTTATTGGTCAGGTGACTCAGGTCACTGTTGTTCTTGATTTTCTGTTGGCTTTCATACCTCACCACTGCCGTATATTATGTATCAGCTAGTATACCAAAGCCTTAAGCTGTCATGCTGAATTCCCACATAGTGTTATGCTGACCGCAGAAAGAAAAGGCGTGCGACTATTAGTTCCTGGCCAGATGCAGCATTGTTTGCATGTTTTTCCTTCAAATGTGTTAGCGCCTAATTGCAGGCACTGCCCATGCATGATGACCGAACATTAGTACCAGTACCTACTACAGGTACCCTGATGCGACTATGGGACGTTGGCCCTGTGGACTACTACTCTGAGTGATTAGCACTATGATATCACAAACAACTTCCTCGTAAACAGCGCAGACACGCTGATATATGGCAAAATCGAAGGCATAACATTAACAGACTACTCTAGCGGTCCGGTGTGTTGTCAGCACTTCATTATTATCTCATCACATATGTCATGATTATTCTGCATCATGAGACGCACGTCTTAGCCATTATGGTTCTTTGTCAGGCTTAAAAATGGCCCATTTGCCCAAAAGACGTCGACTCCCCAATCCCAGCGCACAAGGAATGAAGGACACATATTGACTGAGGAAAGAAGGACACATATGACTGAGAATACATACAAAGGTACTTGGTTAAAAGTGGCAAAGCCCACCATCTCTTGTGCCCAACAAGAACTGATAACACCCTCCCCCCCCCCTGCTGGCCTCGTCCCCCCCCCCCCTTCCCCCTGTGAGTATACGTGTCTAAAAGAGAAGATTAGCGAAAAAGATTCAAGTTAAGGAGCAAAATAATATAAAAAATAAAAACGTTAACAGGAGGTGCTGTTTGATGTAGAGGACCCCTCCCTGATAAGTATATATATAATACTTACTTCGCGTAGCCAGCATCAAGTAACTTAGCCAGCGGTTTCTCTATACATAGCGACGCACAGCCTGGGCGCACCGCCCTATGGGTCAAAACTTTAACAAATCGCCCGTGTGTGAAAATGTTCTCTTCTATTTACTGCATAAAGTATATCTTCTAGTATCTATACTACCTTTATAAGTAGGACGGTCCCTGTATACAGAGCAGTTGCGCGCGATGACAAGTCGCCGAAAAAAAATCGCAGGGGCTCACTGGTGATCGGCCCTGGCGACGGCATTTGTTTCCAAATGGCATCCACACGCTGCCGCTTAAGTACAGCGCTGTATGGCATACGCTGTACAATGGTCCGTAGCCTAATTAATTAGGGAACACTAATCGAGCCTTCAATTAAACTCAAAAGTATACAGGAAAGATTATAGTTCTAAGACATGTCTACGGTGGGTGCTACCTAGATTTCTAGAACGGGGGCAATAACACATGTTTACAGCTGCTGACGCGATGTGGAGAGTGGAAACGTCATCTTATTTTGTGTGAATTACAGGTTGCTCATTATTCTTCCAAAATGACTGGGTGCTTGTGTTTACACTTAAGAAAAAGTGGTTAGCAATTAAGCCTAATCATATTCGTCGACAAATCTGTTTGCCTTGCGTGAGGGTGCAGTGTGACATTACTGAGTTTGGGAGCTTCAGGTAATGCGTCCGGCGCGAAACGATCTGCAGTTACATGGTGGTCTAGAAATCTGTTAGATACATATAAACACATAGTGGGCTTATCTCAGTGATCGCTGTGGATCTTGAGTTTATTTGTAAAGGCGCGTGAGTGGCTTTAATTAATTAGCACTGTATCTACGCGCGGGCACGGTATCGCCCCACGCAGGCTTAAGTTACTACGCACACTTCGCTGATGGCGCGGGGGGCTGAGTGTAAATAAAGTGTACAATTTTAATACTATCATTATGGCTGGCTCGCGAACGATTTGAGCTTACATTTGGTTAGAAATATTAGATACATATAGTTACACATGTCTTAGCTATAATCTCCTGCAAATTTTGAGCTTTATTTAAGCATGATTACGTCTTAATTAATGTACTACGGGACCATTGTACAGCTATCCATCACACGCTGTACCTATGAAGGCGGTGGCAGCGCGTGTGAATCCATTTTGGAAACAACTTATCGGCGTCAATCCTGGAGTTCGGCGCAACTCTCTGCTATTATTAGAGGACCCTACACTACTAAATATATCCAATTACATACCTGTATTTGAGTGGATCCACAATGCGCTGTTTTCTTCCCCAAACTGGCCGCTACTTACCTCCTTTGCTCTCAATTTTTCCCTTCAGAAGACAAACCCTGCTTATAGTACAGTATACATTTCTGCCCACAACAATAAAAAATAATTAACTGCCCATCACGTATCAATCGCCCAGAAAGTTATTGAGCATGACTGAACAATGTACCTTTATAGTCCAGTGTTGCCAGACAGGCCTCAACCTTGTACCATTCAGAGGACAGCCGGAAGTAGCGTATAAATTTGATAGCTTAGCCTTAGGACGTTGATTACAAAAATGGTGCATGACTAGCAATCCCGAAAGAGTAGCATTTCTTGTATATTTTTTTAGCTCGGAAATATCCGGGTACTATATAGGTCGACTTTGACGGTTCTTATGTATTCAATACCCCAACGCTAGAAATATTCTTTCCTATGATGTTTTTTATTTGTTGACTTGATTGTACTTCATATGGGGTCCTAAAACAAATTTCAGCTTGGTTGCACCAAATGGCACTTGGGGCATACTCTTAGTAATTTGCCCCACAAATCCCAAAATTCGGGGCCCGCTGGATCACGCCATCTGCAAAATTTAAAACGTTTTAACCACTTGACCTAAAAGTTGGATGGTGTCCAATACATACTTTTATAGGGTGTTTCATATGTGCGTTAGAATCCACTATTGGTGACGCGTTTATTTTTTCGGTCAAGGTCAGCCTTTAGGAGTCAGAAGCTACAAGCGTCAAGTCAAGGTCTGTGAAATTGTACTGTTTCAGCAATCGCAACCACATAAATGGAAATTTCAACTAATTACATTCTTAGTTTAATCATCGCCACAGGGAATGGGCATAATCCTATATTCATTTGGACATATTTGGCAGATGAAAAACATAAGAGCCATATTTGAAACGTAATCACACGTCCGTGATCTGCCACTAAACACAGTGGTCGGCTGATTTGGTTGTCCATCCGACCTGGACCTGGTAGTGTTAACACGTAGGTTGTAAATTATTTTAGCTGCAGAAGGCACCAAGGTCATGCACTGCATAGGGCATGAACATGTGGCCTTACTCCCACTCAATCATCCAGGTAATCGAGATTCAGAAAGACTATTCTCAAACATCCACATGGGGCCTTCACCCTGCATCGATCTGATCACCCCTTCACAAAATCCTCTCCCTCATGGACATCCTTTATTCTAAACAATTCTCATCTTAGCCTGAGCATCTCGGGTCTACTTAGTGTATGGATTGTACCAGAGCAGATTCAGTATGGGACGGGCTGCAATGAAAATGTTCTCTTGTTGGGACAGCACACATGCTTCCGGTGGGTGCCAATACAGCCCATAACACCAGTTAGATTAACACAATCTGTTGTCTGATCACTAATCACCACGGATCACGCCTTGTCTATACGTTTAGCAGCCATCAAGGACATAGGAGGGATGGCCATGGGTAATCTCGGGCGTTCTGTGTATCAGTGACGCAAATACACCATTTCGTCCCCGAGTAGCCATTGTTGCAGTTTTAAGCTCTGCTACATTGAAGGTACACAACACGCTTGCCGGAGCCTCTCTTTGTTGTTTCTTGCTCTTTCTCCATGCATTTTGCAGCCTCTTTGTTGCGCAGGCATAACTGGGTAATGGAGAGTTTTTAAATTATAGTCGATGATAACTTCACCGCCGCCGCATTCTCTCATAGATCCTATGGCCGCAGACATCTTGGTACTTGTCGAAGACTATCAATCGATTTTTTCGCCCATATACCATCTTGGGGGATAGCCACTTAAACGGCATTGAATAGATGCATGATCAGATCTTGAGCGGACTGCCACCATGTGGCCACACGTAGATATGTAGAACAGCTGTTGAAACATCCACGATGACAATGTCAGGACTGCTGGATGGCAAGAGACCTCACGCACACCAAGGCGTCCTTGACCAACCCTGATTGTTCCTTTGCGCGAGACCAACCATGCGTCTCATCAATGAGGGATGAAGGCCACGTGCATGTCACAGCTCATAGGCAAAACAGAGTCAAGCCCTTACCATCTGCCGCCTGGCTGACAATCATCAATAGCCGGAAGAAAACTATGTTCTCAACGTCTCATACTGGTGGCCTAGGGCCTGGGTTGCTCTTAACTGCTTCTGCAGGAGTGAACAGACATTTTGGCTGGTATGGGTCGCTAGAAGAACCCATCAGGGCGAGCTTGCGCGAGGTATTTTTGCTTCCATCTTTCTTCCATGTGTATCACAATCGACATCTGGAGCAACATTCACACCACGCTATGAGGGACCCCAATTCTGGCCAGATGACTGGGTTGAGGCAGCATGAGAGGCGGCGGGTTAATCTTCAAGGTGCGGGGGATGCACGGTATTCTTCCACCTCGCATCGAATGAGATCACGGAGTCATTTGCATCAAAGACACGGGGGGGCCTCACTCATTCATTGAGCTGTTTCTGGTGCAGTGATTGACCTGCGTGCCTACGCAAGATGCAGAGTAGATATCAGTCCCACACGGTCTGACCACTCTGATGCGACAGTCGATCAGCGGCAATCGATCGACTCCACTCACAAACTAACTCAGCATGACAGAGCTAGCTTGGACTGCGTCCTTTAACATTTTAGTACGAATTATGACCAAAAGAAAGCCTCCCAAGGAGATAACGTAGGGTGACCTGGCTTCCAACCAATCAAATGCTTCCAAGCGATAATGTTCCTGGTGTCCAGCGTGCTGGAAGGGTAGTGACCAGAAGTCATTTGCCGAAGTCTCTTGGCCAGTGAGCGTCTTCTTTGCATGCGGCCTGCCCTACACGAAGGTGCTTCAAGGTGACAGGATTCGACGTTGGTTCTCGATGGTATCTACCCGCAGAAGAATCATCAAACGAACGCAGAAAGGGAGAGCAGAGGTGACAGAGGTCCGGGAAGCGAATCCGGAACATCTTCAAACCCGGAGCCACAAGGCTAAATACAGTGCGAGAAGACTTTCCTGTGGTTAGCTCAAAGCAACAAGCAAGTCCTTACCATTTAGATGTGGTTCTGTAACAAAGCAAATGGACGTAAGACAAAGACATAGTACGTAGGAGGCTACGGGTGGAAAACACTGTTTCGTCGCTAAACGGTGTGCCGAGTTATACTTGCTACCAGTATATAGTCAGTCTGCTGCCCCGCGAATTGAAAGTATGCAGGGGAGCTTAGTATCAATGTTAAGCCAGTGAGGCTGCATACCTACCGAATTCTCTATCACATGCAAGCCCATGCCCGCAAAATCATCGTAGCCGCTTTGACTGTCAGTCTGTCGTGGTATCCGTATGAGACACGGATGTTATTAGGGTCATGTTGCCTTGGCCAAGTCAAGAGCTTTATATTCAACCCCAGATGTTTCATCAAATGCTGGGTCGCCATTCACCAGAGTAAAGCTACATTTAAGATGTCGCACAAACTAGTAGAGAGCATAGGATCCAAGTTGTAGGTAGATCCCTCCAGGCCTACATGCGGTTCAGCTGGATGCCGACCACTGTCAGCCGCCTTTGCGGGTGCATGCGGTGGTGTAAGCAATTCTGGGTGGCCCAGCGTAATCGTGAGCCAGTCCAACGCAAGCAGCTTTACTAGGTAGCGCAGATCAGTGACGAGTTCCAGCGAGCTGTTCCAGCCAATGGGCAGGATTGCTGGTGTGGTCAGATCGAGTTTGTCCCTGCGCCGGTCTTCATAAGCTTTACCTTGCGAGATGCTATTGCTTAGAAACTCTGCGGACAAGCGACGCTCAATAGCAACTGCCGACGGCTACCGTCTGTTCACGCCTGAAGAAGGCAGACGTGTTCGACTTAGATCCGGCTCCCCTTGGCGAGTGACACGACCCTTTGCCAAAACACTCTCTACGAGTCAATTATGAGATCTTGCCTCTATGGAGGACGCGAGAAGCTACTGCGAAGTCTATGCAAAAAGATGTCCAGAAATACCATCACCAGTAGGATCTGCGTTGTGCGTGCAGGGAAGATGCGCCCAAACGTGCGTCGGGCGACTGGTATGCGCATGGGCAGCCGGCTCCAAATACGCAGTTTCTGAAGCCGGCTATGACGTGCTAGTGCAGTAGGTTTCCTAGCCCCAAGCTTCCATCGTAGTTCCTGCCTTACTAACGGCCATGCCGATGCCCGAACCTGTGTCGGCCCTCCCAGGAATGTACCAACGGCACCAAGAAATGCACGACGAATGATGTATGTATCTGATGATGATGATTAGCTCTAGGTAAGAGTCTTTTGCCCAACAGCTTAAAATAAATCAAATGTAACTTTACCACGTGCTGAGTGTTTGATTTTTTAGAGAAAAACTGTATTTATAACACCGATTGGCTATAGTATACATATGTCTTGTTTTGAAAAAGAAAAGAAACCCGCCTACTTAATTCATTATATATCGTGTATAAATCAATGGTTGCTCATGGCCCCAACTGCCCATTAATCCCACGTTTGACAAATTATGATAACATGACTCTTTCTTTATATATCAGCGAAGATGATGCTTGCAAAACCTCGGACACCAAGCCAAGTCTCCAATGAGGGACAAGTTCTACAAATGGCCATATTGAAGGAACGAGACAGGCCCCAAACAGAGGATCGAGACGATTATATAATTAGCCCTGAATAATTTAAGGAGCCTGTAAACTAAATTACGTTAGCTTATGAATATGCCTAACATGTGCTGCGAATGCCGTTCTTGAGAAGGTAAAGATTGCACCTTTTAGCAATGTGTGTATGGCTGTCTCTTGCCTATCGAATTTTGAAAACGAGAAAACGTTACTCTAGACGCTAAAATATTAGCTTTAGTTTGCTGATTATGGTATGCGAGCATGTCCCGCGTTAGCTTTATGACAACAAGAATGAAATTTTTAATGTTGGCTGTACATTTATTATAAAATGAACCTATTGACCTCTCTGCATATCGACATTACGCCCAAAAACTTTCGTTTTAAAAATAGAATTGTTTATTCGATTTATAATTTGGACATTTGAGCATTTGTAAGCTATTCAGGCAGTCATCATCCAATTTCAGATGACTGTCATTTGATCACGTGATCTTCGGCAGAAAGGCCTACTCATAGAAAGCTTGCTTATCATAGATTATAATAAAACATTTCAGCTTATTGCAGCATTCCAAAAATCATGATTAGCCACTGTCCCTCCATATGGCACAAAACCCTATTTTTTGGGTCTTCTGCTCGCCCTTCATGGACTATTATATGTGTTGAGCTCAAATGCAGTATATCCTGCTTTGCCATATTTTAACAAGCCTAAAATTAATCGACAAATACAGCCTAAAAATGGAATAGTTAGTGTATTGTTTGACGAAGCTGGTGATATTTGATTCTACTTGACTCCCATCTGAAGCAAACTCTCCTAGCTGGTTCCACACTCATCAGCTGTATGCGGAAGAGCCAAAACAAATATCTCTGGGTGCGAAATAATGATACACATGCTGTGCAACGCATAGCTGCGGAAACAATTAGCTGCCGATTCACACGAGCCGAGAAAAGTATGCCGTTTCAAACGCTAAATATATACGGCGGCTTGCCTTTAGCCACGCAGCTTGCTTAGCCGCCGAATGCTCCAGCTTGCTAAGCGCGGAATCATATCCGCCGCCAACTAAGCCCGCACGTATATTCGGCACACGCTGGCCGCGTATCAGGGGCTCGAATTAACCGACGTCGGGCATCGACGGCAATTGCCGAGCGTGCCCCTCATCAATCGCCGTAGCTGCCCCTGAAAATCCCAACCCGACCGACGGCAGTGACCTGCCTATCGCCGCTTTTCTGTAATTGCCGTCGGTGCCTCGACCTCTTCAGGCTAGACTGCCGGTTTGCTGGGCCGCACTGTTGTCGCAGAGCAATGTACATATCTCTAGCAGCAACGCGGTGAGGCCCCCTGCGCCGCGCCCGGATACCCAGTCTTACCCGGCGCCCGGTAAAAACAATTAACAGTAGGTATACAGTGCGCCTTGCCCAACCGCGCAGTAGCACGATCAGATAAATAGACTGCACCTGTCGCTAGTTGCCCGTGGTAGAACACGAATATTAAATGCCTGCACGGCCCGGTTGAACTCGTGCCCCCCCGGCAGTGCCCCCGCACTTTTACCAAGCGCGGGGGAAACGACGCGTTCGCCGCAGAATAGGCCAGTGATCTGTACGGTACTCGTGTAGCTTGCTAAGGTGCCAAGTAAATTTAGAGAATTTTAGTAGAATTCATACGATGAACACAAGAGCTTTCCATAACAATGGCCTTGTGCCATTCTCACAATTTGTAGCAGGGTTGCCGTTTTGATGCCTTTTAAAATTGCCTCGGCTGGCCCATCGTTCATCTTAGACGAAAATTCAAGGCAGATTTCTCACATATGCCCCCAAAAAATTGCCCTTACCCCGTGTCGTCGCCCCTTAATTCGAGGCCTGCCGCGTATGATTGTTTCGTGCTGAACGCCACTTGTTCGTGTTGTTCGCCGCATTGTGAACGCAGTTGTTACGGCTGTGAATGCCGAAACTGGGTAGCGCCCTCTAACCTAGACTGCTTACCCGTTTCGCTAGCACGACGTTAGGCGTAGGCCCCGTGTTGGAAACTGCTCGACCCTGGATGCGGGTACCCAGGCTATATTCTATACCGCGCTAACCATAAGCCTCGACATCTCGGCGTGTTAACGGTTTTTAACCGGACTTTAGCACACCAACTAAGTACCGTGGTAATCAGCTAAGCCGTGTATACGTGGTGAACGCAGCTTATAGGTCACTCGCGAATTTACCACTCGTTCAATTGATAGATATGACAACAGACACAGGCTCATTTACTTCAAAATAATATTAAAATAATATGCAACCATTATTTAAAAATGCCAAGAATATGTATGGTAGCCTTATCTATAGTTATGCATAGTACTTTTACAAGTTACGAGTTATTACTAGTGCGAAGACATGGTCTGGAAAACTAAGGAATTTTCATTGGACTGGCCGGCTTATAATTTACCGGGATGTAACTGCCTTTGGTGTGTCGCGGGTACTGGAGAATGCTCATGATGCCTGGAATAAACTCACCATACTTTTTTCAGGGCACATTTGCCAAACTTGCCCACACTTCTATTGAACAAGTTTCCATATGTGATTGATCCATCGTCATCAAGCAGATCATTGACCTTCCCTAATAAAACATTAATTTTCACTCAGTTTAGAGCCTAAAATTAACATACTTAGACATTATTACTAGGTTAATTAGCTAGCACAGGCCACACTTGGAACGTGTCTATAATAAAAATAAAGTAAAACGCATAAATACAACACGTGAAATGTATGTGTTATACCAAAGTCTTAATGTTTCTCTACTTCTATATTCGCCTATTATGCCCGATAATTACTGATAGAATACCGCTCATATGCTCACTCGGCAAACACACAATGTACACGCACGCATGCCCATGTGCCACAGACAACAAGAGAGAATGAGAACTCTCTTCTTGTTGCTTCAAACAACTTGTTGTTGTGGCCACAGGGCGATGCCTGATGCGGTGTACTACATGTGTGCTTGCAGCATGAGCATGTTGAGCGCGTAATTTACAGGCTAATTATGCGACAATAACAGGCGAAATAGATTTAGGTATTATAACACTGTAGGGGGTACTACTAGCTCTATCTGATAAGCCGTCTATGAGTTCCCTGGTTGTACTGCCGGAACTAACCCTGGCGTACCGGGTCCGGTGCTTATACGCGCGAAGGTACCCTGCGTAAACTATCTGATAATGCGTTTAGGCAGGCGTTCGTTCCCCAGGAATGAAATTCAAACAGGGGCGGAGGGCAAGGGTAGCTGGGTGGCAGGGGAGGGGAGGCGGGTGGAAACTAGCGGGGGAGGGCCACTCGGGGAGCGGGGAAACTAGAGTCGCCGGGGTCGGGTCGGCGCGGTGTATTTCCTACCGTACGATAATTAACATGCGTAAAAGTCGCAGCACCACACCCACTAGTCAACAAATTGGTTGGGTATTTGTGGTTCTTGTAGTATTACTCAACGATAGCCCGAGTCGGGCTTGTGTACTGCAGTCGTGTTGGTACAGTGGCAGCCAGTGCTTAACTGTCTGACATTGTCAGGTGTTGCGCCTTAAGTCTTAGGGCGCGCGTACGTATGGAATGACGCCGCTAACGTGGCGTGCTTGCCGTGTACGTGGTCCTGCAGCGGTGGCGGCCATGCGAGTGGGCTATGGCACGGCTTTTAACAATACACTGCGGTGTACGCGGCGGGCTGTCGCTGCGGCGCCGCGCGTGCTTGTAGTGTATGGAAGCAGAACCCCGTCATAACGCAACCACCGACACGTGTTCTAAGGAATCTCGAATTGCCACGTGGTCCGCAAGTCTTTATTTTTGATTACACCACACGTCACGCATCGAGATTTCATATTTCGACACGTCTTGGCAATTCCGCAATTACTACCAGCGTTCGCTTACCAATCCTCTTCTCAAGAACCTTACTCTGTCAGCTATATTCTGAATTACAACCACGTCCGGTGTAATTCTTCTTGCGCAACCACGACGCTATACTTCGAATACAACCTACTCCGCTATATAAAATACTTATACGCACCGACGGGTGCGGTGCTTGTAATTCCGAATTGAAGACGAGGAGAATTTTTAAATGCGGGGGCGAAGGGATTCAATAGCAGTCGGAAAGAGGATTACACTGACGTGGCTTGTATTCGGAGTGTGCGGACGGCCGAGTTGTTCTGGAAAGAATTAAGACAGCTTTGTCTCGACATATCGAACCGATCGGTGCAAGCAGCGCCGCGCCGTCTGCGTGTCGAAAGAATTAGGGATGAGTGTTGTAAATTGCGACCGACGCAGTCTAAATGAACCTGCCCACGCTAAGTTTGCGCAATCGTACGGGAGAACTTGCTTTACTGCTTAGCGGTGTAGATGCTCGTTAAAGTCAACGGCCACATCAGGGATTGTTCTTTAAATCAATGAATTAATATTAAACGGTCGTGTATACCTTATACTCGGTCCGTTAAATCGCACAATTCAGGGATTGTTCTTAACATGCGAAATATATACTAAATAGACTAGCTACCAGGGTCGATCGAGCTGGGCCGGCGCTGTCAGTTTTAATGTGATCGATCCAATCCGGTTTGCAGATACGTCTGAATAGTTCTGGTACAGTGGGCGCTTATCGGTTAGCGGAGTAGGAGCAGTGAAAGCGCGCCAGGGGAGGGGGAAAGGGAGGGGGAGGGAGGAGGAGTTTTAGAGTAGTAATAGTAGGTGGGGAGAAAGAGAAAGGGGAGAAAAAGGATAGAATAAGGTGGTGGAGCTGAGGGGCGGTAGATAGAAGGCTCACGGTGGAGACGGAGGAGGGGAGAGAAGTGCGTGGAGAAAGGAGGAAGGCGCCTATCGGCACAGAAGCGCCGTAGCAATCAGCTCGGTGACAGAATGGAACCATGGCGAGAAAGCTGCGATGTGTGACGGAGGAGGGAAAGGGATTGTATGTCCCAGGGCCAGAAACAAGACTAGAACCCGAGATGTAGCTGGGAGTGGACACGCGCTGGGGGCGCTGGGAGTGAGACCTGGTCCGCGGGTGATGAGAAGGAGGGAGGGGGAAAAAAGCTGCGTGGAGTGATAAGTACCGGAAGACAGAATAGGCCGGAGAACGGCCTGGGGAGCAAAATGGGACGCTAGATCGTTGAGATAGTGATGAGGGGGAGAAGGTATGGGAGGTATGCTCGAGTGCTGTTGCCGGTTAGGCCTAGGGAGTAGCGTAGGACCCGCACTCCACGTAAGTGAGGTGAGGCGGGCAACTAGCTGGGGTGCGAGTATGAGAGGAGTGATTCAGAGGAATTGGGGTTAGCCATCCCGTGCGGAGGAATGGAGTAATTCAGAGACGAGGAAGGAGAGAAGCAGGGGGCGGTGGAGAAGCGAGCGCGGAGGGGGGACTTGATGACATGCGACCGACAGAGAAGGAGGATGCGAGGGGAAAGAAGGAGCGGCTGAGTAGGGGAGCGAGGGCGAGAAGCTCTGGCGGGCAGTGGGGAGCGGGAGAGAGTAGGGAGGGCTGTGTGAGAGATTTCTGTGCTTGGTTGGTGTAAGCAAGGACGGAAAGCGGGATGGAAGCACTCACTGAGTGGAGAAAAGTAGAGGATAGGCGGAGAAGGAGAAGCAAGAGTACGGCCACACACCAGTAGAAGAGCGGGGCGAGAAGGGGTAGTTTGGGAGAATGAGGAAGGGGAACGCGGCGGTTACTGGGGAAAGCTGGGTGAGAAGGGTGATATAGAGTAATAGAAGAAGATAAATAGCATGGTGCGAGAGAGTCTCGTAGGAAGGGTGCGGGAGAAGGTTGAGAAGCGTTGAGGAGGACAGCGGGATGGGAAGGGCAGCTCGTAACAGTAACCGTGTCGTGTGACAGGGAGTAGGGGGATGTAACAGGAGAAACTGAAGCTGTGGAGAAGTGAGGAGGGGTTGCATGGGACATGTTGCACTGTTCGGTCATTGTCGTTGCGAGCAAAGGTGCGATGGCCTGTGATAAGCTGGGGGATGGAGGACTCGCACGGAGAAGGGAGAAGGAGATTCTCCCTCTGCCATCCACCACAGCTTCTTCGTGCTCTAACCTAGACTGCTATACCCGTTCGCTGCACGACGTTAGGGTAGCGTGTGGAACTGTCGACCCGGTACCAGTCTATATTATACCGCGCTAACTAAGCCTCGAATCTCGTGTAAACGCGTTTTAACCGGACTTAGCACCAACTAAGTACGGTATCAGCTAAGCCGTGTATACGTGTGAACGCAGCTTATATGTCACGGAATTTACCACTGTTAATTTGATAGATATTACAACAGACACAGGCTCATTTACTTCAAAATATATTAAATAATATGCAACATTTTTAAAATGCAAAAATGTATGTAGCCTTATCTATATATGCATAGTACTTTACAAGTACTAGTTATTACTAGTGCCGAAGACATGGTCTGGAAAACTAAGAATTTCATTGGACTGGCTTATAATTTACCGGGATTGTTTGGCGGTACTGGAGAATGCTAATAAACTCACCATACTTTTTCAGGACATTTGCAAACTTGCACACTTCTTTGAACAAGTTTCCATATGTGATTGATCCATCGTCATCAGGATCATTGCCTTCCCTAAAAAACATAATTTTCCACTCATAGACCTAAATTACATCTAGACATATTACTAGGTTAATTAGTAGCACAGGCACTTGGAACGTCTTAATAAAATAAAAAAACGTAAATAAACACGAAATGTATTTACTACCAAAGTCTTAATGTTTCTCTACTCTATTTCGCCTATTATTGCCGATAATTACCTGTAAATACCGCTCAAATGCTCATCGGCAACACACAAGTACACCGCACGCATGCCCTGTGCACAGACAACAAGAAGAGAATGAGAACTCTCTTCTTGTTGTTCAACTTGTTGTTTGTGCACAGGGCGTGCATGCGGTGTACTTGTGTGTTGCAGATGAGCATTTGAGCGGTATTTACAGGTAATTATCGACAATAACAGGCGAAATAGAGTAGGTATATAAACTGTAGGTACTACTAGTCTAGCTGATAAGGTCTATGTCTCCCTGGGTACTGCCGGAACTAACCCTGGGTACGGTCCGGTATACCGGAAATTAAGTCTTACTTATTAGCAAATACATTGATAATTACTCCACCTTCAAAAATTAATAGAAATGTGTGATGTTATTACTTTTTAATAGGTGTACAGCAAATGGAGGAACAAAAGTATGTAATGGACTATACATTAACAACTACCTAAACATAATTTATGGTCAGGTGACTCAGGTCACTGTGTTCTGATTTTTTTGGCTTTCATCCTCACCACTGGTATATTATGTCAGCTAGTTACCAAAGCTTAGCTGTCATGCTGAATTTCCCACATAGTGTATGTGACGCAAGAAAGAAAAGGCGTGCGACTATTATTCCTGGCAGATGCAGCATTGTTTGCCATTTTTCCTTCGAAATAGGCTAATTGCAGTCACTGCATGCATGATTACCGACATAGTACAGTACCTACTACAGTACTGATGGACTATGTACGTTGGCTGTGACTACTACTCTGAGTGATTGCACTATGATATCACAAACAACTTCCTCGTAACAGGCAGACACGTGTGGAAATCGAAGCATAACATTAACAGACTACTCTAGCGGGTGTGTTGTCAGCACTTCATTATATCTCATCATCATGTCATGATATTCTGCATCATGAGACGGCACGTCTGCCATTATGGTTTTTGTCAGTTAAAAATGGCCATTGCAAAAGACGTGACTCAATCCCAGACAAGGAATGAAGGACACATATGACTGAGGAAAGAAGGACACATATGACTGAGTACATACAAAGTACTTGTAAAAGTGCAAGCCCACCATCTCTTGTGCAACAAGAACTGATAACAGTAGTATACGTGTCTACAAAAGAAGATTAGGAAAAAGATTCAAGTAAACAGAAATAAATAAAAAATAAACTAACAGGGTTGCTGTTTATGTAGAGGACCCCTCCCTGATAAGTATATATATATACTTACTTGGTAGCAGATCAAGTAACTTAGCAGGGTTTCTTATACATAGGAGGCACAGTGGCGCACCGCCATTGTCAAATTTAACATCGCCGTTGTGAAAATGTTCCTTTATTTACTGATAAGTATATCTTGTATCTATATACCTATAAGTAGGGTCCCTGTATACA
Source organism: Priapulus caudatus (assembly GCF_000485595.1). NCBI lineage: Eukaryota > Metazoa > Priapulida > Priapulimorpha > Priapulimorphida > Priapulidae > Priapulus > Priapulus caudatus. The sequence continues at coordinate 48,049 of NW_014578539.1, forward strand.
GAGAGTTGCGCCATGACAAGTCGGAAAAAATCGGTCACGTGATCGCTGGACGGCATGTTGTTTCCAAATGGATCCACACCGCTGCCGCTTAAGTACAGCGCTGTATGGATACGCTGTACAATGGTCCGTAGTAATTAATTAGACTAATCGTGCTTCAATAAACTCAAAAGTTACAGAGATTATAGCTAAGACATGTGTCTACGTGTACCTAGATTTCTAGAACTGCAAAACACATGCTACAGCTGTGAGCGAGTGGAGAGTGGAACGCATTTATCTTGTGAATTACAGTTGTCATTATTCTTCCAAAATGACTGGCTGCTGTGTTTACACTAAGAAAGTGTACAATTAAGCTATCATATGGCGCGAACGATTTGAGTTACATTTCTAGAAATCTAGATACATATAAACACATGTGTTATCTATGATCTCTGTGATTCTTGAGTTTATTGAAGCGCGAGTGGTTTAATTAATTAGCATGTATCTACGCGCGGTATCGCACAGGTTAATATACGCACGGTTATGGGCGGTAATAAAGTGTACAATTAAACTATCATATGGCGCGAACGATTTGAGTTACATTTGTAGAAATATAGATACATATAGACACATGTCTTAGCTATAATCTCTGCAAATTTTGAGTTTATTGAAGCATGATTAGTCTAATTAATTACTACGGACCATTGTACAGCGTATCCATACAGCGCTGTACTTAAGCGGCAGCGGTGTGAATCCATTTGGAAACAACATGGCGTCAAATCCTGAGTTGGCGCAACTCTCTGTATATAGGGACCCTACCTATAAGTATATCAATACATCCTGTATTTGAATCCACAATGCGCGTTTTTTCCCCAAACTGGCCATTACCTCCTTTGTCTAATTTTCCCTCAGAAGAAACCCTGCTTATAGTAAGTAACATTCTGCACAACAATAAAAAATAATATTAACTGCCCATCACGTATCAATGCCCAGAAAGTATTTTGAGCATGTGAAACATGTACCTTATAGTCCATGGGCCAGACATGCTCAAATGTACCATTCAGAGGGACCAGCCGGAAGTGGTATAGATTTGAAGCTTAGCCTAGGGTGATTACAAAAAGTCATGATAGCAATCCCGAAAGAGTAGCTTTCTTGTATATTTTTAGCTCGGAAATATCGTATATATAGTCGATTTGACGTTCTTATGTATTCAATACCCAACCTAGAAATATTCTTTCCTATGATGTTTTTTTTTGCTGATTTGTACTCATATGGGGTCCTAAAACAAATTCAGCTTGGTTGCCCAAATGGCAACTTTGGGCAACTCTAGTAATTTGCACAAATCCAAAATGGCCGCTGGACGCCATCTTCAAAATTTAACTTTTTAACCACTTGACCTAAAATGCCATGGTCTGTAATATCTTTTATAGGTGTTTTATGTGCGTAGAATCCACTTTTGACGTTATTTTTTCGGTTCAAGGTCAGGGTCAGAAGCTAAAGGTCAAGTCAAGGTCAAATTGTACTTTTCAGCAATGAACAATAAATGGAAATTTCAACTAAATTACATTTTAGTTTATTCATGCACAGGAATGGATAATCCTATATCATTTGACATATTTGGCGATGAAAAACAGTAAGAAGCCATATTTGAAACGTAATCACACGTGTTAACACGTAGGTTGTAAATTATTTAGCTGCAGTAGGCACAGTCATGGTGCATAGTGCATGAACATTGGCTTACTCCCACTCATCATCCAGGTAATCAGATTCAGAAAGACTATTCTCAACATCCACATGGCCTTCACCCTCATGATCTATACCCTTCACAAAATCCTCTCCCTCAACATCCTTATTCAACAATTCTCATCTTTAGCCTGAGCATCTCGTCTCTTAGTGTATGGATTTACCAGAGCAGATTCAGTATGACGTGCATGAAAAATGTTCTTTGTGACAGCCACATGCCTCGGTGGTGCCCAATACACCCATAACACCAGTAAGATTAACACATCTGTGTCATCACTAATCACACGGATCACGCCTTGTCCATAGTTAGCAGCCATAAGGACATAGGAGATCATGGTAATGTCGGCTTCATCGTGACCAAATACACCATCGTCCCGAGTAGCCATTGTTGCATTTTCTCCTACATTGAAGGTACACAACACGCTTGCCAGCCTCTGCTTGTGTGTTCTTGCTCTTCATGATTGCAGCTCTTTTTGGCAGATAACTGGTAATGGAGAGTTTAAATTATAGTCGATGATAACTTCACCGGCCCGCCGCATTCTCTCATGATCCTTGGCCGAGACATCTTGGTACTTGTCGAAGACAATGATTTTCGCGTCCATCTGGATAGCGACTTAAACGGCATTGAAATAGATGCGATCAGATCTGATAGATCTAGGGACTGCCACCATGTGGCCACACAATATGGTAGAACAGCTGTGAAACATCCACGATGACAATGTCAGGAGCTGATGGCAAGACCTCACGCCACCCACACGGCGTTTGCCAACCCTGACTTGTTGCCTTTGCGGAGACAACCATGCTCATCAATGAGTGATGAAGGCACCTGCACACAGCTCATGGCAAACAGAGGTCCAAGCTCCATCTGCCGCTGCTGACCAATCATCAATAGCCGGAGAAACATGTTCTCAACGTCTATTACTGGCCTGGCCTGGTTGCTCTTAACCTGCTTCGTGAGAACAGACATTTTCTTGGTAGGGTCGTAGAACCCATCAGGGAGACTGGCGATGTATTTGCTTTCCATCTTTCTTCCAATCACAATCGAATAGCAACATTCACACCAGTAGTGGGCAATTTGGCCAGTGACTGGGTTGTACAGATGAGGGCGGTAAATCTTCAAGTGGATGAGGTATTTCTCCACCTCTGCATCAATGAGATCACGATCATTTGCATCAAAGAACACGGGGGTGCCTCAACTCTTCATTGAGCTGTTTCTGTGCAGATTGACCTGGTGTAGATGCAGAGTAGATATAGTCCACACGGTCTGACACATGGACAGTGATAGGGAAGGCATCGATCCACTCACAAACTAACTCAGCAGACAGAGCTAGCTGGACTGGCTTTAAACATTTTAGTACGAAATGACCAAGAAGGCCTCCAGGATATAGGGGTACTTCCAACAATCAATGCTCCAGCGCATTGTCTGGTCCAGCGTTGAAGGTGACCAGAAGTCATTTGCCGAAGTTGCAGGAGGTCTTCTTTGCATGGTGCTAAACGAAGGTGCTTCAGATGACAGGATCGACGTTGGTTTCGATGACTACGGAGAATCCATCAAGAACGCAGAAAGGAGAGAAGAGAGGTGAAGGGTCAGGGAGCGAATTCCGCGAACATTCAAACCAGCACAACGGTAAAACAGTGGAGAGATTCCTGTTAGCTCAAAGACAGCAAGCTTTCATAGGTGTTGTAACAAGCAAATGGAAGAAAGACAAGTACGTAGAGAGGCTAACGGGGAAAACACTTGTCCGTAATCGTGTGGATATACTTGGCTACCAGTTATATCGTTGCTGGCCGGATTGAAAGTATGCCAGGCGAGCTGAATCAGTTATAGGAGGACGATGATCCCGAATTCTCTTACATGCAGCCCATGGCCGCAAATCATCTAGCTTGCTGCAGTCGTCGTGGTATCCGAAGACAACGGATGTTTTGGTTGCTTTGCTTGGCATCAAGCTAGCTTATATCAACCCGATGTTCATAAAGTGGAGTGGCATCTACGAGTAAATAGTACATTAGATGTCGACAAAATAGTAGAGAGCATGAGGATCAGTTGTATGTTAGATCCCTTCCAGGCCTACATGCGTTCACTGGATTGCGACACTGTCAGCGCCTTTGCGGGCGGGGGTAAGGTAGCAGCGTAAGTGGCAGCAACGCAGAGTCAGGCCAGGTAGCCAGGTGATCAGTTCCAGCGAGTGTTCCAGCAACTTGGCAGGGACTGGTGTGTGTCAGATGAGTTGTCCCTGGGTCTTCAGAAGTTACTTGCCGAGATGTATTGTGAAACTGCCGGGAAAGCCGACGTCAATGAATGCGGCTAGTCGTTCAGCCTGAAGAAGGAGACGTTCGACTTAATACGGCCTGCCCTCTGCCATGACACCCTTTTGCAAACACTCTCTAGGCGATCGCATATGAGACTGTCTCTATGGAGACGGAGTCTGCAGATGTCCAGAATACCATCACCAGGTAGGATCTGTTGGTGGGGCAGGAGGAATGGCAAATTGGTCGTCCGACTGGATTGGATGGGCAGTCCGCGCCTCCAAAAGCAGTTTACTGAAGCGGCTATCGTGGCTAGTGCAGAGGTCCTCAGACTTCCATCGTGTCCTGTCTTACTAACGGCATGCGATGCCGAACCTGTGTCGGCCCAGGAATGTACAAGGACAAAGATGACGACGTGATTGTTGTATCTGAGTATGATGATTCGCTCTAGGTAAGGGTCTTGCAACAGTTCAAATATGCAAATAACTTTCCACGTGCTGTTGTTTTTGAGAAAAACTGTATCTATACACCGGATGCGCTTATAGTTCTTATTTGCTTCTTGTTTCGAACAAAAGAAAGAAACGGGTACTTAATTATTATATATGTGTTAAATCATGGTTGCTCATGGCAACTGCATTAATCCCACTGTTTTGACAATATGTACATGAGCTCTTTCTTTATTATATCAGCGAGATGATGCTTTGAAAACCTTCGGACACCAGGCCAGTCTCCAATTGAGGCAAGTTCTACAATGGCTTTGTAGACGCAGGGACAGGCCAACGAGGATCGAGAGTTTATATAATTAGCTGAATAATTTAAGCGGAGCCTGTAAACTATTATCGTTAGCTTATGCATTATGCTAAATGTGCTTGGATGGTCTTGCAAAGTAAGCATTGACCTGTTTAGGCCAATGTTGTATGGCTGTTCTATCCGGATTTTGAACGAAACGTTTACTCTATGGTACCAGATATTAGTTTAGTGCTGATTTTCGGGAGCATGTCAGGTTGCTATTGACAAACAAGGAATTGAAATTTTTAATGTTTTGTTACTTTTTATATGAACCTATTGACCTCTCTGATATGATTACGCTCAAAACACTTTTTTCGGTTAAATGAATTGTTATTCGTTATATAATTTGACCATTGGCATTGTAAGCTTTCGGCAGTCTCATGCAATTTCAGATTGACGTCATTTGATCACGTGGATTTCGTGCAGAAGCTCTCATACGAGCTTGCTATCATTGATATAATAACTTCGTTATGCAGTATATCCAAAAAGCTCATTGATAGCACTGGTCCCTCTTATATCTACAAAACCCCTTTTTTTGAGGTCTTGGCCCATGCTATTTATGTGTGACTCAAATGAGTATATCTTGTTTGCCATTTTTAAAGCTAAATAATGAAATAAACGCACAAACTGGTAGTTAGTATTGTTGAGCTGGTGATATTGCATTTTCTATTGCTCCCTCTGCAAGCAACTCTCTTCCTGCTTTCCACTCAGCAGTGTATGTCGAAGAGCAACATATCTCTGGTGCGAATGATACACTTTGCCTGCTGCACGCATAGTGGGAAACATAGCTGCGTCACACGAGGAGAAAAGTTGCGTTCACCGCTAATTACGCGGCTGCTTAGCCACGGCTTGCTTGCGCGCGAATGCCTCCAGCTTGCTACGCGTGCGGAATCATATTCGCGCCAACTAAGCGCGTATATTCGGCACCCGTCGCGCCGGTATCGGCTTCGAATTAACCGACGGATCGACGGCCATTGCCGGCGGTGCCTATCAATCGCCGTACTGCCCCTGAAAGCCACCGACCGACGGCCAGTGACCTGCCTTGCCTTTTCTGTAATGCGTCGGTGCCCTCTGCCTCTGGCCTAGACTGCGTTTGCGGCGCCTGTTTGTCGCAGAGCAGTGTACATTCTCTAGCAGAGCGTGAGGCGGATACCGTCTACCGGCGGTAAAAACAGAATAAGCGTGGTATTGCTGCCAACCGCTGCAGTAGACGATCGATTAAATGTGACACCTGTGTTAGCGTTTGGTAGGAACACGATATTTAAATGCTGCCGCCCGCGACTCGGCCCGGTGCCGATTTTACTTAGCGCGGGAAACGCGCTCTGCGCAAGAATGGCCAGTTGTCTGTACGGTGTGTAGCTTGCCTACGTGGCCCAGTAAATTTAGGAGCAATTTTTAGTTAGAATTCATACTATTGACACAAGCTTTTCCTACCAGATGGCCTGTGGTGCCTTCTCAAATTGTGAGAGTTGCCTTTGTGCCTTTTAAATTGCTCGGCTTGCCCATCATTTTAGAGAAATTCAAGGCATTTCTCAATGCCCCCAAAATTGCCTTACCCTGCTCGTCGCTTATTCGGGGCCTGCCGCGTATTGATTGTTCGTCTGTGAACGATTGTTCGCTGTTGTTCGCGCTTGTGAACGCTTGTTCGTGTGAATTGCGAACTGTTAGCGGCTCTACCTAGACTGACCTACCCGTTCGCTGCACGACGTATTTGACGGTAGCGTGTGGAACTGTCGGACCGGTACCAGTCTATTTTATACGCTCGCTAACTAGCCTCGATCTCGTGTAACGCGTTTTCACCGGACTTAGCACAATAGTACGGTTTATCTCGCTAAGCCGTGTTACGTGTGAACGCATAGCCTTTATGTACGGATTTCATTGTTATTTGTAGATATTACACAGACACAGGTTTCATTTACTTCAAATTTCTAATAATGCAACATTTTAAATGCCCAAAATGCTATGTAGCTTATCTATATATGGCCATAGGTACTTTACAGTTACTAGTTATTACTAGTGCCGAAGGACCTGGTTTGGAAAACTAAGAATTTCATTGGACCTGCGCTGTATATTTACCGGGTTGTTTGGCGGTACTGGTAATGCCTAATTTAAACTCACCATACTTCTTTTCAGCGACTTTGCAACTTGCCACTTCTTTGACAATGTTTCCATTATGTGATTTGATCCATCGTCATCAGCTCATTGCCTTCCCTAAACTATTTTCCACTCCATAGACTAAATTACCTCTAGATATTACTAGGTTAATTAGTAGCCACAGGCATTGGACGTCTTAATAAATAAAAAACGGTAATACACACGAAATGTATTTACTACAAGTCTTATGTTTCTCTACTCTCATTTCGCCTTTATTGCGTATTACCTGTAAATACCGCTCAAATGCTCATCGGCCAACCCACAGAACAAAAACTCACCGCACGCATGCCTGTGCCACAGACACAGAGGGAATGGACCTCTCTTTCTTGTTGTTCCCACTTGTTTGTTTTGTGCACAGGGCGTGCATTGCGGTGTACTTGTTGTGTTGCGTATGAGATATGAGCGCGTATTTCAGGTATTATCGACCATAACAGACTGCGAACATAGAGTAGGTATATAAACTGTAGTTTACTACTAGCTCTAGCGGATAAGGGTCTATGTCTCCTGGGTACTGCCGGACTAACCCTGGGTACGGTCGGTATCCGGAAGGTTGACCCTGGTAACTATCTGATATGGTTAGGCAGGGGTTCTCCCAGGATGAATTCAACAGGGGGAGGGGAGGGGATTATGCGGGGGAGAGGGGGAGGGGGAACTAGGGGGCAGGGCGGGGGGGGAAACTAGGGGAGGTTTTCCGGGGTGGCCGTGTTATTTTGAACGTAGACTTATTAACTGCGTAAATCGCACCACACCATAGACGGTATTGTGGGGTTCGTGTATATATAGGATTAGCCGACGTCAGGGTTGTACAGTTAGTGACATGTTAACTGTGCATTGTCAGTTAACTTGTGTACTGTCTGCCAGTGCATGCGTGGTCGGTAAAATACACGGCGTCGGATGTCCTGGTCGCAACGGCAATCTTGACGATCGGATTTCCTGGCGCTGTGGCAAACTTTTTTGTCGTGGAATTTAACGTCGTGGCGGACGGAAATTTAACGTGCGGCGCAACGATTCAAACAGGGCGGGAGTTTTTCCAAGGGAGCGCTGCGCGCCGTTTGCGACGTAGGGAGACCCTGTTACTGTTAGGGTTGGGTTATATATATACTTATACTCGGCATAATAGATGTACCGGTCGGTCCGGATTATACGATCAGACCTATCGACCTATCAGCACTGCTGGAGAGGGTGTACTGTCCCCAGGAACTGCCAAACGCCTCCTGCGGCTGCGGTACGCGCGTCCGCGACTTATACCAGGAACGTACCCTGGATACTATTCTGATATGCGTTAGGTTAGGGTTAGGAAGGTAGGCGTAGGCGATCTCCTAGTTAGACTCGTTAGAATTTCAGGGTTCTCCCAGGATTGAAATTCAAACAGTGGGTGGGGAAGGGGAAGGGGAGGGGAGCTGGAACTAGGGGTGCGCTCGTGTTTTTATACCGTACACTAATTATGCGTAAAATCACCACACCATAGACGGGTATTTTGGGGGTTTTGTATATATATAGATATAGCGAGTCGTGTGTACAGTAAGTTGTTAGGTGTGGGACATGTGATGTTTATTGTCTGCAGTGCATGCGTGGTACTGTAAAAATACATGCGGCGGGTGTCCTGGTCGAATAGTACTTCTTGACTTTTATTGTGGTGGAATTTAATCGGGGCGGAGATAATTTAAACGGGGCGCAACGATTGAAACAGGGGGGAGTTTTCCCAAACGGGGCTCGCGCGCCCCGTTTGCGCAACGTAGGGAGAACCCTGATATTATACTATACTTATACTCGGCATAATAGATAGTTACCAGGGTACGGTCCGGTATACCGATAGACCCTATCGACCCTATCAGCACTGCTGAGAGGGTCTATGTCCCCAGGGTACTGCCGGAACGTACCCTGGGCCTGGGTACGGTCCGGTATACCGGAACGTACCCTGGTACTATCTAATATGCCGGCCCGTACCTCGCCTACTCCACTAACGAGTCTAGGGAGTTGTTACGATATGAGATTCATGTATCGATACCGTATATGTACATCGTTGATGACGTCACATGGCAACATAGCTGGAGGGAATAAAATGGCTACCTATAACTCATCACATGGTTGAACATTGCCTCCTTATTATAGGCCATCAGGCACGCCTCACATGGTGGCAGCGGTAAAGAAACAGCAGTAATTAATGAAGACATTAAACCGCGGTGAAGACATGGAACAATCGAAAGTGAGGCTATAACCACCGTTTCGGAGGAGTTGAGTTTTATTTTTCGCCAGATTGATTTGGACATGACAACGCCAGCGGCGCGCCATGCATGAACTTAGGCTAGGGCTAGGCCGATTCCCCCTAGCTACTAGCTGGATACCAAATCATAATCAGTGTTCGCAGTTTGCTGGTGATGAGATACCACAACATGGTGACAACACTTGCAGCATACGAGAGACTGAATTAGACGAGATGAGAGTCACTACAGAGTACAGGCTACAGCCTACATTCCACGGCAGGCAAACGACAATGAAAAAGGCGGGAGATCACGCGCAGCTCTGCCGCTAAAGCAGGAAGGACACAGCTAGGGAGCGGAGAGATCGAATAGCAAGTCGGTGAAGAAGCCCACGGCTGTTAAGACTGTTAAGAAAACTGCAAGTGCGGTACCGTCATGGGAATAATTAAGCTGACGCGCACAAGGCCGCGAGTGCTAAGAGATAAGACTGCAACGAGTGATAGAAGAGAAGGCAGTCGTTTTCACCCGCGCTGTAGACAAAAGGACGCATCTAAGACATATCTGGAAAAGCAAGTGGCATCATATGCCAATGGGAGGAGAAATCGAGGCCAGCGCAGCCAAAGACTAAAGACACATTAAGAGTTAAAGAAGAACGGTATTGTTGATATATATAGCCTGTAGGATCGAAATACCATAGCCAGTAACGAGCGGTCCCGGTTTAGTATATATGTGTTATGGTAGGGGCACACGAGCGATTTTTATCGCCCGATCGCCGCGAATTTCAAAATCGCTCGAAAAAATCGCTCGTGTGCCCCTTCACGTCGACGCCGATTTTAATCGGCCGACCGAATCGCCCGTATCCAAAATGTTAGATATTTTCGGGCGATTATTTACGCCGGGCGATTATTATCGCTCGTGTGCCCGTGACCGGCGTATTTTGTCGCCCGAGATCAACAACACGTCCGATTGGTTTAGAAAAATCGGGGCACACGAGCGATTTTTATCGCCCGATCGCGGCGATTAAAATTGCCAGCGAATTTAATCGCCCGATCACGAAGGGGCACACGTAGCGATTTTTATCGCCCGATCACGAAGGGGCACACGTGACGTAGCGAATTTGAGAGCGTACGCGTACGCCACTCGACAGAACATTTAACATCACATGATATCCTGGGAACGGATAAACAATCGCGTCACATGCTGCCATCTAGTGGCGGGTTCGAGAAACTTCACCCTCATGTCAGATGCTACAGATCATGTGGCAGGCAAAGTCGAGAAACGTCACCCTCACATCAGATGCTGCCATCTAGTGGCAAAGTCGAGAAACTTAACCCGACTCGCCCAATACAAGAACTGACATCGAAACTGTTGCTAATGCTATGACCTGAAGCGCACCCTACAGGCTCACGATCGCGAGCAGAGTCGACAGCAGCAGCTGGAGCGCGTGAAGGAACGTCACCCTAGCGACCGGCACCAGATCTCACATGTCTGTTCACATCGCACGCGCACGTGTATACAGTGGCGTAGTTAGGGGGGGCCAAAGGGGGCCATGGCCCCACTGTTGATCCAAAAGTTAAAAAAATAAAAAATAAAAGAATTGTTCTACTAAAAAGAGAATTGTCGTAGTCAGAATGAAGGCTGTACATGTACTCAAACGTGCCTCAAATACCATCTCCTGCGATCTACATTTTCAAAATTTTCTGTGGGAGGATCCCCAGACCCCCCACCTGTCTTCACCCCCCTACTTGGAATCCTGGATCCGCCACTGAACAGTTTACAAAGCTTGGGAGCAGAGAACAACGAACAAAAATTTTGCCTTTTTGCATGGCGCCCAAAACAAAGATTGCTGAGAGGTGAGGGAGCGTAGGGTGTGAAGAGGGAGGCGGAGGACCATTAAAATATTAGGTCATCCACTATTTTGCGCAGTTTGCTGTTTTTGGCCCCCCCCCCCTGTTAAAAAATCCTGGCTAGGCCACTGCATGTATAGCTATCAACCCTGACACCACATGCATCACATGTGTGCTCCATAACAAACAGTATAGTTTTTATCACAACTATTACGGCCATCAATTCCGTTTCTGTCGTGCATGTAGCTGCATAGCGAAAATCTCTGAAGAGAACGATCGGAGTGTTCATTCCTATTCATATCCCTAGAGTGTTTGCATGTGCAGCTGTTCGAACTGTTAGGAAGGTTGGCTGGCTGGTTGTGAATTTATACCAACACGCACGCAGTCACACACGCATGCATGCACGCATGCATGCACGCATGCGTGTACGCACACACACACACTCGCTCTCACACTGCACCGACGCATGTGGCATAATTATAGCCTGTTGCACGCAAAATAATTATAAGATACATAATTTTTACATAACCCCTAATTTATACGTACGAACTCGCGATGTTACGTATGTGTGTGTATATATTTGTATCTGCGTTATTGACATACAGGCGGAGACAGAGCTGATGCGGGCCAGCGTGGACGCGTCGCGGTCCGGTAAAGCCTTGGAAGAACAGCTCGATCAGTTTGAGAGAAAGAAGATTGCTCTGCTGAAGGTGAGGGTCTACTTTTCATTATACTGCACCCAGGCTGAAAAGTTTGGGTAGGTAGGTAGGCTTTTTTTACAAATTCAGCATGGCGTCTACATGCTCGGGGGTGAATGTTGAATGTTTGTTTTGCTTGGTACATATAATGTATTGCCTACAGATTTATGTAATGTACAGTGATACAATTTGTAAAAAAAAAGAAAAAATGGGAAAGATCGACAACAATTTTTGAGTCAGCTCCTTTTTGGCAAATAATACAATATTTTTATTATGGCCCAGGGTGTTTATTGTCGTGGACATCGTCAAATTTGCAGGGGCATCACAGCGAGTAAGGAGGGCAGCCATAGCGGTTACCAGTTGGTACCTTTGTGAAATTCTGGTCGTCATCATCGTGTCATCGCGTCGTGACATTATCGCGTCGTGTCATTGTACCGTTCCTACACCATGTCATCACATCGTGTCAGCGCGTCGTGTCATTGTACCGTTTCTACACCGTGTCATCACATCGTGGCATTATCGCGTTGTGTCATTCTACCGTTTCTACACCATGTCATCACATCGTGGCATTATCGCGTCGTGTCATTGTACCGTTCCTACGCCGTGTCATCACATCGTGTCATCGCGTCGTGTCATTGTACCGTTTCTACACCGTGTCATCACATCGTGGCATTATCGCGTCGTGTCATTGTACCGTTCCTACGCCGTGTCATCACATCGTGTCATCGCGTCGTGTCATTGTACCGTTCCTACGCCGTGTCATCACATCGTGTCATCGCGTCGTGTCATTGTACCGTTTCTACACCATGTCATCACATCGTGTCATCACACCGTGTCATTATCATGTCATGTCATTGTACCGTTTCTACACCATGTCATCACATCGTGTCATCGCGTCGTGGCATTATCGCGTCGTGTCATTGTACCGTTCCTACGCCGTGTCATCACATCGTGTCATCGCGTCATGTCATTGTACCGTTTCTACACCATGTCATCACACCATGGCATTATCATGTCGTGTCATTGTACCGTTTCTACACCATGTCATCACACCATGGCATTATCATGTCGTGTCATTGTACCGTTTCTACACCATGTCATCACACCATGGCATTATCATGTCGTGTCATTGTACCGTTTCTACACCGTGTCATCACACCGTGTCATTATCATGTCATGTCATTGTACC
>NW_014578539.1:63105-70660 GCF_000485595.1 Priapulus caudatus
TTTCTTTGATTGCGATATCTAGACCAGCTAGTGGGCGTTTTTGAATGCCTGGCCCTTTGGAACAAGCGATCCCTCTTCCTCATAGATTTCTTTAAGGAGGAGGACAACCAAGGGACTGAAGCCTTATTACGGATAACCTTACGAGGGACATAGGAGTTTACTCCCGAGATGATAGCCTGTTTAATTAGCAACCAATTAGCAAAAACACGGTTGTGATGATTTGACAACGATACTTCATACTGAGCATCACAACCGTCACAAAATATTCCTGATGCCAGACTTTGTTTCACTGCAGGGTACATCATTTTACAAAACAATGTAAACAGTCATAGGCCTAGCAAGTCACATTGGGTACAGTCCTGTTGAAATGAGGTGGCACTTTGTAATTAATTTTAAATTGAGTAAAGTGTGTAATCCTTAAATGATTGTCCATTTTGAATTCTTTTCCAGGCTGTCTGCACGGCTTTTCAATAAGGCGGCAAATAATGCTATACCACCATGTCTGCCAGCACCTGCAACTCCACCACTAAAAGTGCGGCAATCTGGAGCAGCAAGGATGAAGAAATGTCGTATTAAGCGAAATCGTCATCCAGTGGCCTATCAGTTGTGAGTCCCGTCGTAACATTTGGTAGCTTGCAGGCATTTATTCCCTAAGTTTTCTTTATGTTCTTTAGGACAACATTTGTGCAGAAACTAAATTATTAGTTTAGGCAGTGTTCTCCGAGGTGATACTCCATTAGGAGTGTTCCCAACTTTAATGTCATTAATGGTCATAATAACATATATATGGTCATATATTAGTTTGTGGTTTAATGTCATTTAGGTTAGGGTTATGGTTAGGATTATCAATCATCAATCATTAATCATTAATGATATCAAAGTTGGGAACTCTCCTAATGGAGCGTTAGCCATGTTCTCCGTGGTAATTTTCCTTGATAGGGTGAAAAAGCAGGCTTGGCCTACAATATTTTGTTGTTGTCAGAATTTCTGGAAGGGTTGCCCAGGGACAGGGAATATCTTGCCTTTATCATTGGAAACTATTACAAAATTATAAACTCTTTGGAGGGGTCGGGTAATAAATGATTTCATTTTATTATCAATCTAAATGTTTTTTGAACATCCCATTCAAGAACTGGTTGTCCGTCCATCCAATCAATTGCCAAACATGGTTGAAGGTTTATGTAATCACAACATTTTCATTTTCCAGGTATCTGGAGAAAGAACGTGAAAGATCATGCACCCGGAGACAAGAACCCAAATCTGATGAACAAAAGGAACATGAACGAGAAATAAGCAGAATAAGGTTTGTTCGTTCAGCAAATTATTGAAAACCATGCAGTCCATCCAAACAGGGTGGTCCCACTGTATTTCCTTCCTTATTGACGAGAAACTGCAGGCTGTTATACAATAGCAGGGGTGTTTGTAAGCGTCGCTATCGTTTCCCGTCCATCGTCGGGCGGCGCCAGTAGTCTTTATCGAGAGCTGTTGCTGCACGCATTTTTGCCGTTGTGTGCCACGTCCAGGCACCGTCGTTGTTGTTTGTCGTTGGGTGCCGCGTCCAGGCACCATTGCCGTTGTTGTTTGTCATCGGGTGCCGTGCCCAAGCACCGTTGCTGCCGTCGTTAGCCAGGTTGCCGTGTGAGGGCGCCACTGTTCATCACCGTCGAGTCTGAGAAGGGGGCGCTACTAGTCCTAACGTCTTGGAGATCTATTTATAACCCTTATTACAAGGCTTTTGGGCCTTATTACAAAGGTGTGGAATCGGGTTGGTCCCTGAGGTAAAAGTGAGCGCATTACACTCTGGGGACGAGTTAATATGTTAAAATCATTGATTTAAATCAATTGATTGATTTAAATCAATGATTTAATCAAGTCAATTTGATTGATTAAAATCATTGATTTAAAATCAAATCAATGAAGTGAGTTTCTGACTGACATGTATTGTAGCGTTGACAGGTTTTGATTGGTTTCTGACCCTTGGTAAATTCTCTATTGTAGGTCACAAAAGTACAGAAACAAATGTAAAGCCGAGGGAAAGAAAATAAGCCAACGACGTAGAAAAGTTGTATTGAAGACGAGGAAACAAACTGAGGAAAAAAGAAAGTATAACAGAGACAAAAAAAGGGAATCTAGATCAAAGATGCACTCACAAAAAGTAAGGAGAGTTCAAGAATACGATCGGAACAGGAAGAAGCCTGACAGTGATGATGAAAATGTTGATGAAAATGTTGATCCAAGTGTAGAAGATGAAGAAAATAATGGCTGTGATGTTATGTCCCCTCAGGCCAAAAGACAAGCTGCCTCACGAATCCGGGACGCATGCCCTAATTCACGAAAGAAGTTTGCCACTGCACTGGCACATGTTGTGTCTACTTTATCTCCAAGGAAAAGAAAGGCACTTGGTGAGGCTGGTCTATCGCTTCAATCGGCCAAAAAACAAAAGGTCCTTGAGGAAACATTTGATACTGTCAAAGGGGAACTGTCAAAGTCAAAGCGCAAGGAGAAGAAAAGTATTCTTAATACATTGGCACCAGGATATTCGGACATAAATGTAGGTGCCAAAGAACTGGGTGTCAGTACAGCATTCCTTGAAAAATGTTCCCGTCTGCCTGCAGAGGAAGAGGCTAAACGATCAGATGCGCTGAAACCTGATGTCATTGATCTGGTAGAAGACTTCTATCAGCAACCGGAGGTGTCTGTTGTACTACCTGATAGAAAACTGGTGAAGAAAAATAAGTGCAGACGTGTTCTCCAGAAGACAATACGAAATACTTACGAGGACTTTAAAGCTGAACATCCAGATGTCAAAGTTGGTCGATCTAAGTTTGCAAGCTTGAAGCCAACACATGTAAAACCCAGTCAAGATACTCCAGTCAATCAATGCATCTGCGAATATTGTGCGAATTTTGAATTGAAGATCAAGGCATTGCTCTTGGTTTGTGACAAAACCAAGAGCACGGAGGTGAAATCAAAAATCACGGATAGATTTAAGGCGGTGTCAGAAACACTTTGTCCTAAGTTGGCAGGTGCAAAATACCATCAGCGTGAGTGCGTGGGGAGGAAATGCAACAACTGTGGTGTGGATATCATGAAGAAGAATTTGGAACCCCTACAGAGTGATGACGATGTCATGTGGTACAAATGGGGATTGATTGAAGACAAGAACAAGGCCTGCAAGAGTTACAAGGGCATCATCTCCCTGAAAGGATCTGTGTCTACCCTGGTCGATGAATTTTGCTCTGAGCTCGAGACACTGGCCTCACACTTATTTGTAGCTGCATGGCAATACAACGAATTCAAGAACATCGTGAACAACATACCTGAAGATGAGGGGACAGCAGTCATGGTTCTCGACTTCGGTCAGAATTACGCGTGCACCAATCAGGATGAAGCACAGTCGGCGCATTGGCATCATGAGCAGGCTACGATACACCCTATAGTAACCTATTACAAGTGCCCTATCCACAATGAAACGGTAAAGGAGGAACTTGTTTTTCTGTCTTCCGACAAGATCCACGATGCCCATGCTGTCAAAGCATTCCTGGTTGAAGCTAATCGTCATCTTCGAGAGAAGCGCCACCTCAACCTAAAGCATGAAGTGCAATTTACGGATGGCTGCTCATCGCAGTACAAAAGTCGATTGCCCTTTCGACACATTTCGGAAGCAGTTGCTCTATTTGGTGTACCTATCACGCGATGCTTCTTTGGCTCACGCCATGGTAAGGGCCCAAGCGATGGCGTAACTGGCGTTGTCAAGTCATTCGTACGATCAGCCGTTATGGCTCGGCGAGCGATAGTTCGGAACGCTTCGGAGATGTACCAATACTGTGTACAGGAGTTAACACGAGACGACGTCGAAGGTGCTTGCTGCCATGCCAGACGAACGTTCTTCTTCGTTGAAGATATAGAGCGACCAAATGAAATAACGAAGACCATACCTGGTACTAGAGGACTTCACTGTGTCCAGACTTCATCTGATGGAACAGTGAACACTCGTACCTTAGCGTGTTTCTGCACAGACTGTAGAACCGGGAAGAAGTGCCACAACGGGTACGTGGACAGTTGGACAAATGTCTCAATTGTTACTGGAAGACCAACTGGTAATACTGTAACAGTCACAATGGGAGATCAGGTCACTGGGCAACATCAAGTTTATCCAGGTACGCCACACTTTTCTGGAAACAGAGAGGATGACTTCAAATGCGTCCAGAGTTTCCTCGCTAAGAGCAAGGGTTTCCAGGAATTACAGGAAAGATGCACACATGTGTTACCAGTGGTTGAGAAGTATGAATTGCTCTGCCAACCAAAGGAAGTCAGTGTGGTTGGTACGAAGAGTACGATTGATAAAATTGCATTCTCTCTGAACTCATGTGGTTCCCTCTTCCCAGTTTCAATCAATGCAGATGGAAACTGTCTTCCCAGGTGTGGGAGTATGTTCGCATTCCAACATCAGAATTACTGGAAAGAAATGAGAGTTCGTATCGCTATAGAAATGGCATTACATTCCTCATGTTACATATCGGAGGAATACCTCAACAAAGGGCATCACCCGAATGAGAATCAGAAAAAGCTGGCATTCATGCTCACTGTGTTTTCTGAAGCCAAGTTACCAGAGGGGCTGAGGATTGACAGTACGCACGTTATTGCAGATGCCTTTGGTCAGGTTGCCATGAAAACTCTCGCCAATGGCAGCTACATGGACATGTGGGCCATATTTGCACTGGCTAGTGTATTGCAGTGCCCAATCCAGTCAATATACCCGGACGCAGGTGGCAAGGCAACACGTGACCTTCTGAATCGCATTGTTGAACCTCGAGCATGTAGAGACCGTTCTGCCGGCGTGGCAACCATAATGTGGTCATCAATTCGTATGTCTGATGAAGAAGCACTGTGGACCCCGAACCACTTCGTGGCTTGTTTGCCAATGATAGAAGACACTCCTTTGATTCTTGATCGTATCCTTTTTTTAAAAGTGTTCTGTTTAAAACAAATGATTCAACCCCATTTCAGTTTTGTCCGGACAGAAAATTACCGCTCATGACGCCACATTGTACTGCATGATATTGTCCCTTTAGTGCTTCAGAATTCTTGCAGCAGTGGAAAGACAAATTGGGGTACATTGTACACAGCAAATCTGCAAACGTTTCTTTCTAAATATTGACAATGGTAACATGACACCACACTGGAGTCCTAGTTTTTTTGAACTTGATTGGTAATAACACATGGATGTTGCTTCCTGTTTGTTAATGAATTGCCTTAACCTTCCTAACAGACATGACAGACGACTTGGTCCTGGATGGTGTTTTGATGTCAGATCAAACATGCTCCTGAGCAGACATACTTCAAGATTTCGAAGGGCTTGAATCATTTGCCAATAGTGATGACATGACTGTGACTGGTGAGGTGGTCGAGAGTCGTACTAGTGTAGCAGCCATCGTCGGAGAGAGTGAGGTGACTGACCAGATGCCGGAGGTTGATAATGTCACAGTCCAAGATGTTCCTGAGGTGAGTGGACAATTAAATTCCATTCATACTGTGTATTTAATGACCATTAATGTTATAATGCAAGCTTTGGTATGATATTTGACAGGGTTACATAAAGTTTTATTTTTTTCAGGGCAACAGGTTTCATCCTGGTGCATATACCATTGTGAGATGTGGCGCTAAGCTCTACATTGGGATGATATTGGCTGTGGACACAGAGGACCACCGTTATAATGTGAAATATATGAAACAAACTGGTAAGAGTTAATACCGCTTGTCTGTGAATGAAGATGATGGACACACTCATGTGACAACCTTCTATGGCTAACCATGCTAACGGCATGTTTAATAAAGATGTTTTATTTCCTTTTGCAGGTT
Source organism: Priapulus caudatus (assembly GCF_000485595.1). NCBI lineage: Eukaryota > Metazoa > Priapulida > Priapulimorpha > Priapulimorphida > Priapulidae > Priapulus > Priapulus caudatus. The sequence goes on from NW_014578539.1 coordinate 68,968, forward strand.
CTTACTTCGAATGGTTGGAGCAAAGCTCATGGCAAAACGAAGAAGACCTTGTTGTGGAACTGCAAGTGCCAGTTCTGGACAGAAGAGGCCATACACTTTTTACAAATGCTGATATGGCTCTTATTAAGACCTACATACATTAATAGCATGAATGATTAGACAGTGAATACATGTACCACTCTGGAGAAGCGCGCCTCTGTCGAGGGGTTAACCACGCGCCAAATAATTGAAAACCATGCTGCTGAGGACACATTGCCTGCAAATTTTCCCCCCTAAATCAATTTAAAATGGACTACGCTCTGACGTCATCAGGTCACTTTTCTGCAGCACACACCTGCTCGATTGGCAACTGATGACGTCATTACGTCGTCCTCTTTGACGCCGCCGGAGAAGTATGAATGGCCCTTAAGGCTGTTAAATGTTAAGTTGGCTTCAAGACATGTTGAGCCAAGTCTTATGTAAGTTGTGTTGTTACTTTACATGCTTTAGAATGTTCTATAAACTTGTTTGTAACGCTTGTCAGGGCATTTTTCTTATGCTAGGCATGTTCTTATTCTATGCATTAAATTCTGATGTCAATACATCACAACCGGGATGCATAGTGATACATCACAACCGTTACACTACATTGTTATTTGTTATTTTCTGCCCAATGATATTGGGTGCACATAAATAATACATACTGCATTTTGAAGATCAACTAATCCAAACCCTAGATTTGAGAAAACATTGGTTTGATATTCAATCTGCTATTCGGGAAAAGTTATTATGGCCCAAATGATACATCACAACCGTTACATGTATAAAGAGGCGTTTTATTATATTTATATTATTCACTTTGGTGCAGGCACAGTTTCAAATTACACTGGCCTGCATTACACATTGTTTCAATAATGTACTAGCCCAACTGGATGGATGAATTTGATGCAAAACAGAATTTTATATTGTACATCACAACCGTTACAGCACGACCAATTTCATTTTTTTATGAAATCCGGTTAAGCAGTTATCTTTTAATAGTTCTATTATGAAAATATAATGTTCCTGCTATAGAAATTTTGTTATCAAATTAGAAAATAATGCATTTGAAAATTCATGGTCCATGTCACACTTTTCTACATTTACTGTGGACGTGCCCATATGCATTTTGTATCTGGCATGTCTACGGTAAATGGAACAGCCTAGTCAGACAGGCGCTGTCTACAAGGTGTCGCGTAGTTTGTCTGCTAATCAGATTAACACGTGAGGAGAATGGCGTCCACATTGCCATCCAAAAAACCCCGTCTTTCACAGAAATTCAGGAACGAATATACACAGATGTGGCCTGTACTTGTGAAGTCGAAACTCAGTGTTAATCATGGCTATTGCATGTTATGTAAGATAGACTTTCTAGTAGGGCACGGAGGAAAGAGTGACTGCCAGAGGCATATTGACTCTCAAAAGCATTTATGCTATGCGGGTGCAGTGGAATCTACACCCAATATCTCAAGCTTCTTTGCAGCAGATAGAGAATTGTCTGTCTTGACGCAGAAGTGAGATTTACGGATTATTTAATTGAACACAATGTGCCTTTGAGGGTGGCAGACCATGCAAATGAACTCTTCAAGAAAATTTTTCCAGACTCGCAAACATACAAAAACACGTGAAATGGTGAGAAATTGCAATTCTTACCTGTGTTTTAATACATGTATTA
>NW_014578540.1:0-5790 GCF_000485595.1 Priapulus caudatus
CTCTCTCGTCTTGTTGCTCGCTTCTCTCTCTATATTCTCTCTATCTTCTCTCTTTCTCTCTCCGCTCTCTTCTCGGTCTCTCTCTCTCTCTCTCTCTCTTTTCTATGTTGCTGTCTTTATGTCGGCTGAGACCGGGGGGGATGCAGCGTGTAATGAAAGGGATGCTGAAATGGGAAGACACCAGGAATTTTACACCTGTATACTGTAGGGAAAATCGTCTATACCACACGTATTTGTTCCGTACTGTTTTATTGGTTAATTATCTTACATCATCCGTACGAATGTTGAAGGCGCCATGGACACGCGGACCGTGCTGCACCCGAAGGTTGGTATTTGACGATTTTTTTGCACGTTAAGACATGAGAGTAATCAGAAAAGTGCAATTATATTATACTAATGCTATTTACTAAGATATAATTTTAGGGCTTTAGCTAGTATACTGATTATATGTGTTTAGAAGTGACTAGTCTGGGCGACCGGCGTGCGGGATTTTTTGGGGTTATGCTTTTTGCTATTTCATTGCGTTTTTGCTATGCTTGCGTTTCGGCATTCCGATTTGAGCATGACTTAGTTGGGCGCCGGATAGGTTGTATTTACTTTTCTGCTCCTAGGGATTGTTTGATTTTTCTGCTGCAGTGTTGTACTATAGTGGGCGCTAGGATTGCTGTGATTGGTTAACTTTTTTGCTGCGTGAGTACTTTTTGAGGCTATTTTTGGCCTAAATAGTCGTCGTGCGATGCTGATGGAGAATATACCTACGGGTGCCCTGGCATGCCTGGGATGCGATTGTTTGTTGCCTAAATTGGTTGTCGGTCTGTGGCTGGATACATGCGTTAACGAGGATTTGCTCCGACTGTGCTTTGAATAATAACCCCGGCGACTTCCGTAGTATGCTTGATCGTAGGAAGTTGGAAATATAATATGGGCGAGGATTTCGAAGTGATGTGAATTTATGCTTTTAGACATTGTGGATGGGTTGAGCCTTAATGTTAGGTCTACTATACTGTGTTATAATTACTATTTATATTTATTACTATTAATATATATTATCATGGTCACGGTTATGAGGTGACGAACCTCTACGAATGTTTGTGTCATGCATCTGCAATGCAGGTGGTTAGATATTATAGACAATAATGTGACATTGTGTACTTAATTTTGGTCATACTATATGATAGTACTATTTGTATAATGAAAATATATATAATTATATAATTATTATAATAATAATATTTATATCTATTTATTTATAAGTTATATTTATTAGTTTAGTTAGTTATTAGATATATGGATCATAGGTCGGCTTGACGGTGAAACGAAACGTGCGATTGTTTTTGTTCATGGATCTGCAATTGACAGGTCGGAGCATTCTCTGTTTAGAGCTGTTGCTGTTTGAAAAATTATATGGTGTTTGGGGGTGCTGGTTAGGGGGGAGAGAGAGATTAGAAGGATGACAGGCACAGAAAACGCTCGCCTTTAGTAATGCGTAAATGTTTTGGCTAAAATGGGGCCAAGGATAGAGAAATTGGGTCCAATTACCAAGTGTGGCCCTAAGCCCTAACTCTATACTTTATTTTGAATAATATTATAATTTAGATTGTGTATGATTGGTTTGATTGGGACTGTGTCTCTATCTGTTGTCTATCTTGACCTAAGAAATTAAAATGGTGTGGCGAGCTGCTTGCTTGAGGTGCTATTCTGTGTAAAGTAACGACAAACACTGGTGTGTGCCGAAAATAAGCCAGCTAGGATTGCTGTTAACTTTATGATTTTTATACTATATGAGGCGTGCTCTTCCTTCGAAGTATAATGTCAGTTATTTGGTATTGTTACTGTTAATTGACACACGTCAAAACTTACATGCGGAAAATTCGCGAGGGGTTAGGTGGTTTAGCGCCCCGCGCGGACTTTATTTAAAATTTGACATTTCTGTATCTTTTTGATTGTTTTTTATTGGTTTTTTGGTTAAAATGGTCCATCATCGTAGTACTTAATAGGTGTATGGCTTGATTAGAATTATATGGTGTTGGGGGTGAATCTTGCGTGGGGGAGAATGTGACAGCCGACAGCAGACGCAGACAGACACAAAGACGGGCTCGCCCTTTATATATGAGATTACATCGTTTGCTTTTAATTAATAATAGACACTTCGGTCTGTGCCTTTGGCGGGAAAAGTGGTTGGTGTGCAAGCTCATAGAGGTGCGTTGTTGGTTGCACCGCGTTTGTATCAACTGGTAGTATTAGTTTTAAAATAGTTTTTTAGTATTGAGTGTCAGATGGTTGTAGGAATCGCGATGAGCGCTGAGTGCGTCTGGGGCTGTTGTGGTCCGTCGTGCTGTGTGTCAAAGTTGGGGCGACAATCTTAACGTGTCGAGTACGGTCACGTTTCGGGATGTCGGGGGGGGGGGGTCGTAAAGGGTCGGTGACAATTTGGGGTTTAGTCAAGGTCAAGAGTGTAAAAGAAGGAGGAACTTCCATCCTTATTAAGGTATAGAAGGAAGTGGCAGAGTGGCGCACATGCTAAAGGCTCGAGCTAGGTCGTGATAGGGTCGCGTGTATGTCAGTGGTGAGGAAAAGCCATCACTGTGCTGAATTTGAGGTCAAAGGTCATGGGTCAAGGGCGATTTTAGACTCTTGCTGGGACATGGTCTGAGGATGGATTTAAGAATTTTTTGTTTTAGCGGTGCTACCTTTTTTGGGCTTTATTGAATTAGGGGCAGGGGAAATGTATCTTGTCCTGATGCAAAGGGTAGTGTGGATAACTTTTTGAGCTTTAAGAGGAGGGTTGAACATGGTTCCTGATGCCTATGAATTGTCGGTTGTTCTATATTTCAGGGAAATGAATAATCTGGAATCCAATATGCTCGATGCCAACGGCGTAAGCACAGGATTCGGGGTCAATGTGTCTTGGATGATCATAGATTTTTATTATTGACTGTTTCTGTATTTTTCTTCTGTTATCCATTTAACTATTCGTTTCATTAGGGCAAATATTTACATGTTTATTTACACAATTTAACAACAATAATTTTACACAATTAAATTTATTTTTATGTTTAATAGGTTAGGTTAGGGTCACAATGCAGCCATAAAACAGGAGGTTCAGACGCGATTTGTTAACATGGGGATTTGGAGGTATGAGAAGGCTGGGCTGAAATGATGTGTACGCAACGCTGGTATCTGATATGCTGCGACCTAACAAAGTTGTCATACGCACGATTAATCATGTTAGTTTCTAACCGTAGCACCGCAGCAGACCTGATTGAGCCAGACGTCTGAGGCTCTTGTTTAAATTTTAATCGGTTGATGACATGAAATCTTTTATGTAAGCGTATATTTAACCTAATTAACTGAAATTAACCTGAAACCTAGAGTAAACGTATCCATTTAACTGAGGGAAGCGAAGCGAGAAACTGAGGGGAACTGGTACTGGAACTGTGAGCTGGGGAAACGGTCCGTTGAACTGAGGGGGCGCTTAACTGAGAGGGTCAGACCGTTGACTGGCGTTGTCTATTACTTGCTTAGCACTATCCTTATGGAATGGTATTTGTAGTGTCTTTGGGTGGCTGTTTTGCCACGGACGTGAAGGCGGTTGGAATAATCAAGTAGCGACCGTTGCGGCGCGTAGCAGCGCAGCAGCAGTAGCAGCAGGCGCGCAGAGCGCGGCAGCGCGTACGCAGCGTACAGCGGAGTAACAGGCAGGCCGGCAGCAGCGCAGCGAGCGTAGGGCTCAGTAGCGTACGCGCAGCGCAGAGGAAGTTAGCGCTAGCAGCAGAGCCAGCAGAGTAGCGCGCGAGCAGCGAGCCAGCAGCGCGTGCGGCAGCCGACGCAAGCAAGCGCAGCCGAAGTAGCGAGTACAGAGAGAGAGAGAGAAACACACACGCACAGAAACTGAAACAGACACACACACGCCCCTACACACGCACCCACGCACGCAAGCACACACACACACACACACACACACACATCATTATGTATATATATATATACATATGTATACGTCGCCAATACGTTATTATGTATATATGTATATTAAGAGTAATAAACCTCAACTAATCTCGCCAGGATTATTCACTCGTGATGTACATGTATACTCTGAACATGTAAGTAAACGCCACAGCGCGCCATACCGTCGCCGCAGCGACAGCATCACAGAATTATCGATATTCACCACTAGGTGTCGCTCTGGGCCAGACCTACTACCCAAAAATGATTATTTTTACTGCGGCCGAAATTATTCAACCGCGGGGATAATTTTTTGTCATTTTACCCAATCAGAGGCCTTGTTACACATAATTTAACCGCGATCAAAATAATTATTTTCGAGTAAGGCGGCCAACCATATCCGTCAACTCTTAAAATATCTCCCCTCATCTACTATGTAAATATGAAACATCAACGTGTAGCATGAACACTGCTGTTGACGATCAGCACACGGACCCAGCGGTCACCGGTGGTCAACTTGAACAATCCGTGGTCAGAAACAAATTTGGTGTTATCGTAGCATATATGTGTTTTACACGCGTAGTTGTTAGGAGCTAGAATACCAGGGAACATGTTTCGTGATGATAATAGTAAGCACAATGTAGCAGTTTTCCGAGAGGTGTTTACAGTACATAATAAATAAGTAAATACCCAATATATATGTATATATATATAGTAATATATGCAGCAGCTAGTATACTAATAAAAACTTAATTCATGGTAACAATAGCACAGCGTTGAGGTTTCCCGGGAGTTGTTCATTTAGTAATGAATTGGTAGAGGGGCAGGCGTTTTATTGATTGTCTGTAGTGGCGACCTATTTTGTGCATTTCGAGTCATTTAACAATAAATTGTAAATCGGTAGAGCGCAGAAGATTTCTAGGAATAGAGAGACGGCTTAGGGTGGCATGTCTGGGAAGATTTGGGGATAAACTGGGATAACGGGGGATAAACTTTGTTTAAGGAAGAAGTCAGACAGCCGAAAATCGTGATCAGGATCGAAAACTCTGCGGTATTTCTATTCTAAATGCTATTGTGGAGTTTTCTATTACAAATGCTATTACGGAGTTTTCTATTCTAACTTCTAAAGTACGTTATATGTACATGCTTTAAAACACAGTCACATAACAACACAGTTACATATAACACAGTCATATATAACAACACAGGTACATACACAGTCATATATAACAACACAGTTACATATAACACAGTCATATATAACAACACAGTTACATATAACACGGTCATATATAACAACACAGGTACATATAACACAGTCACATATAACAACACAGTTACATATAACACGGTCATATATAACAACACAGGCACATATAACACAGTCATATATAACAACACAGGTACATATAACACATTATAACACAGTCATATATAACAATACAGATACATATAACACAGTCATATATAACAACACAGGTACATATAACACAGTCATATATAACAACACAGGTACAATAACACAGTCCTATATAACAACACAGGTACATACTGTGTTATATGTACCTGTGTTGTTATATATGACTGTGTTACAGTACATATAACACAGTCATATATAACAACACAGGTACATATAACACAGTCAATGTACTGTATTGTTATATAAGTCATATATAAAAACACAGGTACATATAACACGGTCATATATAACAACACAGGTACATATAACACAGTCATATATAACAACACAGGCACATATAACACAGTCATATATAACAACACAGGCACATATAACACAGTCATATATAACAACACAGGCACATATAACACAGTCATATATAACAA
>NW_014578540.1:9076-15666 GCF_000485595.1 Priapulus caudatus
AGAGAGAGAGAGAGAGAGAGAGAGAGAGAGAGAGAGAGAGAGAGAGAGAGAGAGAGAGAGAGAGTTAATCATACTGCTAAGACTAACGATGCGACTAATTTCATTTCTGGATTTGTTCAGCCCCTGGACCACGGAGCTGCCAGGCGGCCCGAGAGTGAATTCGTCCAGATTCCAGAACGCAAACAGGAATCAGCGCGGTGGTAATTTGCTCATTGCAAATTGTTCAACGGTCGACCGGAGGCTAGGATGCAAATTGCGACGACGGACTATATACTAACGAAATATATTGCATCTCATCCCGCACGGGTGTGTGTGTGTGTGTGTGTGTGTGTGTGTGTGTGTGTGTGTGTGTGTGTGTGTGTGTGTGNATAACATATCACACATGTAACATGCAAAAATCTCATAACATTGGCGGCCCGCCTCGCTCGTGTCAATGCAGGGAAAACACTGAAATACATTTAATACAATATGGGAACATGTGCATGTAAGGTGCACATGTGTGAGCGTGAAAATACGAGGCTTACGTTTTTAATGGCTGATGTATATTTGCATGCAAGACGTACATGTACATGTAACATGAGCTGTGAGATATACATACATACACATACATACTATATAATATATATATATATACACACACACAGTTGTGTGCACAGTGTACCGTGAGCGTGTTACACAGAGAATAACTTTTTCCACCATATTTATGATAGTTATATTGCTTGTACGACGTACGTAACATCATACATTATCGACATGAGCAGGTAGGCAGCTGCAGGTAAGCAATTTACCTATTATAGGGTTTCATGTTATATATCAGGGCTATATATACGTACATAAACACCTGCATGCTTTCGAAGGCGCCATTTGCAAATTTATTGTCGCTATAATCAAATATGCCACCGTGTTACGAATCGATGTATTCAAATCCGATTTTCTATTGAAATGCTAATAACTGCATAAATTCTTAGTGTGTTCCTATTTGGTGTAATCAGTAACATATATCCGTTGTGAGGTGAGACTACACATATATCACTTTACTTTTTTTCAGATTGTGCGTTTCTGAGCAACGATTTCGAAATAAATTCTTTAATGCATGCTCTCTGGGCATTCACATAAACGAACCTTTTGATGGAAACTGACAATTTCAAACGTGAAGACTCACAACAATGGGCGAGCACGTATCGGACAATCGGACAATCGCCCCAATGGGATAAAAATAACAAGAAAACAAAAATCCAAGCCGGCTTCATCGCTGATTTTTGTAACACGAAACGACGCAAGTCAACTACCAGACTAGTCACTGAAGCAATCTTCGAATTGCCTTGCAAGAACGACTGACAGTTTCAGACGACCCCGCATCGCTGCCAGGGTTTTATTGCATGTGAGCGGAAAGTACAGCGGGTTTGCCACTGCAATTGAATGCGGCTGTCCACCGTGAGAAATCCAATAGATTCAGAATCACGAAGATTTCTACTGGCGTAAGCATCGGATGTACTGTAGATACCTTACGTAATCCCATTGTTGTCATAACACACAGCCTAACCCCCTTGAGTCCAACTCTAAAGCCGTATCCCCCAATCTAACTCAACCCGGGACATAAGATATCATATAACACTAGTCCACACCGACAAATCTCTAACAACTAACTATAAGTTATTGCATGAAACTGAAAATGCTCATACATGTATATATATATGTACGTACTTAAATGTATATATTTATGTTCACTATTGAACACACACACATGCGCGCATGCATATATGTAATTATGTTATTGCATGAAACTGAAAATGCTCATACATGTGTATATGTACGTACTTGAATGTATATATTTATGTTCAGTATTGGACACACACACACACATGTGCGCATGCATATATGTAATATCACATATATACATGTCCGACGCATGTGCATATTGGATATACATGTGTTTGTGGTCATCACTGGAATTATGAGTTTAAATATACGAACACGCTCCTGCTCACGCTCCTGCTCTCTCGTCATCCATATTTGCTTTTGTGCCAGTGTCTCCCATCATCCTAACTTTAACTCTAACCCTCGCCTCAACCCCAACCCCTAACTACAACTACAGCAATAATTACATTTATATATATATATACATACATACATATATATATATATATATATATATAGGGTTTCTTCTGAGGGAAAATTAGACAAAGGAGGTAATGATCAGTTAGGAAAAAAATCGCATGATGGATTCAAAGGCGTGCCGTACAGTAGGCACGCATGCGAACGTTGCAGGCGGATGCAGGAGGAAAAAGCGAGAGAGCGAACGCCCCCTGTCGCTAGGGGTGGGTTCTGGGGAGTCTCCCCCAGCAAAATTTTAAAAATTTGAATGTCGTAGACTGCATTTGATGCACCCTGAAACCATTTTCACAACGGCGGTGTTGAATTCGACAACGGCGGTGCGCCACTGCGCCTCTTATGTATAAGAAACCCTGATGTATATGCATACGTATATGTATATCAGGGTTGTCCAAGAGCACTTATAGCCTGGCGGCCCGCCAGGCTATCGTCGAGCCCCGCCAGCCTAAAATGCACCCGCCACTCTAAATATCATAGCCGCCATGCTAAATATCATAGCCCCCGGACCTCCCTAGCACGCAAACCACCTTCGGCGATTTGCAACTAGGACGGTAAAGGCAGCACCCGCCATACTATAATGAAAAAGCTTGGAGAACCCTGTATATGTGTGTGTGTGTGTGTGTGTGTGTGTGTGTGTGTGTGTGTGCGCGTGCGTGACATACCTGCTCTCTAGCCGCTTGCATCAGCTGCAGCTCCAGCGCCTCCCAATCCACCGTCGGCATAGACGTCTCCATATCAAACACCTCAAAGTCCGCCGCGATGCGCATAGACTCTGTCATGGCGCCATCTAGCAGGCCTTCCGACTCCTCGTCAGCGCCCTCTGGTGAATCCCCCGAGCCGTCGCCGGCGCCCTCTGCCGAGTCGCCGCCCAGCAGCCGCTCCGTCTCCTCGCCAGCGCCCCCTAGCGAGTTTTCCACTTCGTCGTCGTCGTCGCGGGCGCCATCTAGCGACGCCTCGGATTCGTCGACAGCGCCCTCTATCGAGCGCGAGTCCTCGCCCTCCGACTCCGGCGCCGCCTGGCGGCCGGCGTCGTCGACGGGCTTCTCTCGCGCCGCCTCCTCGAGCGACGACTTCTCCTCGTCCGCGTCCGCATCGACGAAGAACGACTTGCGGTGGTGGCGCCCCCCGGCGGAGGACTTGTCGTCGTCGGCGATCACCGAGTCGGCGCTGCCCGTCCGATTCATGTTGGAGTCCATCTTTGGGTCGGCGACGCCGATCGTGACGTTGTTGTCCAGCATGGCTGCCTGCGGCGCGGGGGGGGGGACCACGGCAACGACGGGATCTCGCGAGAGTGGCGGCGCGTGCGGGGGGAAGGCAGGTGTTGGCCCAATGCTAGTCTAGCACACCGGGTTAGGGTAGCATATATGCGAAGTATATATACACGGGGCACAGACTAGAGACGAGCAGCGGCGTTTGGCGTTTGCGCGAGAGGTGTTTAGGTCGGATCAAAGATAGTTTAAGGATAGTGGCGACGGCGGCGGCGGCGGCGGCAGTGGCGGCGGCGGCGGTGGTGGGTGCGCTTACTGCTTAGGGGGAAGATGGGGGGGCCGCGACTACATGCCTGCGGAGAAATATTCGTCTGTCGCCGACGGTCTGCGATTGCTGTCGGCTGCCGAGTGTCGTGCGATGACGTACGGTCGACGGATGACCTCCTAGATCATGTTTTGCATATGACTCCCGATAGAAACACAATGAAAATTTTCGCTACACTCCTCCCTAAAAACATCGGCAAGCGCCACCTCTCGGTACGAAAAGAGACTATAGTTGTTGTTGTTCTTCTTCTTTCGATGGATGAGTGCGCGGTTAGCGATCGTACTCGGAAATTATTATTTTAACCGCGATTAAATTAAATTCTTTTTCAACAAATCATGAGAATTGTTACACATACTTTAACCACGGTTAAATTATTTTTACCCCGGTTAACTTATCACTTTTTTACCCAGTGACGCGAGCGCCTGTCATCCATGTCATCCATGTAGGTAAAGCTACGGCCGAAGTGTAGTCTTTAGATCGGATTTTTCCATGCACATCTCTCATGGCCATAACCCTGACCGTTTTTTAAAGCGCAAAATCGACAGAAGAAGCTTATCTTTGCTGGCAACGGCGACCAGTAACGCGAATATTCTCCACGTACTGCACTTCCATTCCCAGGAGAAGGATTGTGTCGGGATGCTGCGGAAATTTTTAGCTCCGATTTTGTCATGCACCTCGGTCGCAGGCCTCCCGTGCACATTTGGAATGTTTTTCTTCGGTAATTATTACAATGCATTGTAAATATCTATTCATAAAGCTTTGCACCTCAATATAAGATCTTTGAAAATATATTTATATATTTTTTGAAGTTTTTGATGTTGTAAATTTTGCTAAATTTTGCCGAAGGTCCCTTGCTATAACAATGTACAGAGATAGAGCGCGGAAATGTCAACGACCTGTCGCCCAAAAGAAAATGATATAGGGCCGACGTTAATCATTTAATCTGGACGGTGCGTGCATGCGCATCGAAAAATGCAACCTCGCTACATCAATTGTGGTGGCACTGCTCTCCTGAAGGTCCCTTGTTATTCCGATGCACAGGGATAAGGCGCGGACACGTCGGCGACCTACCGCCCAAAGAAAATGAGTTAGAGCCGAGGGTAGATAAGGTGCGTATTGCAAAATCCACCCTCGCTACTTCAATGTGGTGGCACTGCTCTGCTGAAATGCTCTTGCTGAAGGGGCTTACTAAAGGAGAGAGGGGGTGGGAGACTGAGGAAAAGCGGCAGGGATGAGAGGGGGCGGTAGAAACAGAAGAGGGCTGGGAGAGGGATAGGGGAGGCAAGGGGAAGGACGCGAGGGCATAAAGTAGGTTTTTGTACCCTACAGGCTAGGGCGCTCTCCTAATCATAAACAAAAGTTTACTGATAAAAATTTATTAGGGAAATCTATGCTGAGATACGCCCTAACTATATTAAATGAATATTCATTACAAAATATAACTCCTCTTGTGAGATATTGCGCATGCGCTAACACACTAACGTAACCAGATTGTGTACTGGCTGGTATACGCAGCGGGAACCTTACATCTAAGCTCTTCCTTCTATTTCTCAAGTGATGTCTCCTGATGGAATATTATCATATAAATCTATGCTAGGATAACTCATCTTTATTTTAAATGCATAATCTTTGCAAAACATTTTTCTTCTCGTGAGATGTTGCGCATGCGCGCGCACCGTTTCAAGCCAATATGTTACATGCAATGTTTTCCTTCTACTGATGGAATGTTATCATATAAATCTATGCTATAGCATAACTCGTACTGGGATAGGGCGCGGACACGTCGGCAACCTGTCGCAAAAAAAGTAAATGACTTATAGGGCCGAAGTTAAGCATTTAATTTAGATGGTGGCCTGCCTAGAGAAGGTGGGCAACGAAAAATGCAGCTTCGTTGCTTAAATGTGGCGGCACTGCTCTACCGCAGGTCCCTTGTTATTCCAATATACAGGGATAGGGCTCGGACACGTCGCCGACCTGGCGTGCAAAAGAAATGACTTAGGGCTGGCATTAAGGATTTAATTTAGAAGGTGGTAGACCGACGTCGGAGCGCCTTTTTCATGTACATTAGCATAGCAGGGACCCCAGGGCGTGGTGCTGCGAGCAAAGTGAAGCATGTAGATCAGATTTTACCATGCACACGTGCGTCGGCCCGCCCGGCTCCACTTTGAACGAATAAGAACGGCCGAAGAAAATTCTCTTGGCAGTCAACGGTGACCGACGCACGAGCGCTATCTTCACGAACATTATTATAAGCATATCGGGAAACCCAGGGCGTGATACTGAGAGCAAAGTGAATAGTCTAGATCGAATTCTACCAAGCACACGCGCTGTCGGCCCGCTCGGCTCCACTTTGAACGTATAAAAACGGCCGACGAAAAGTCCATTGGCAGTCAACGGCGACCGACGTCCGAGCGCTTTTTTCATGTACATAAGCATAGCGGGGAACCCAGAGCGTGATGCTGCGAGCAAAGTATACACTATAGACCGGATTTTACAATGTACATTTCTCCGGGGCATATATATATATTTCGAATAATTTCTCAGTTTCACAAAGGGAAATATCCTATTTGCGCATGCTCGTTCGCGCCGAAAATATAGAGCATGAGGCGAAATTATGCATTCAAACCATTTTCGGACTATCCACCTATAGGAAAACACGGTAAAATTCGGCGACCGCCTGCGAATTTGCGAATTGCAGAGCGCCATCTTTTTCGTACAGCCGACGGCGATATGCCCATATTATATACGTACACTCTCTTTTTCCGGCGTCGCCTCTGCGACGGGCTGAGACACTAGCGAATTTTTCGCAATCGCATGCACCTAGTGCTGGCGACGTGCTCTATATGAAAATTGCAGAAATTCAGCGAAATACTGCTTGCGTCGGCAACTCTAGGGCATCCAATAAACTCCGTTTGTTCGTTTTGGCTATATATATAATATATAAT
>NW_014578540.1:15676-21003 GCF_000485595.1 Priapulus caudatus
CGGCGGCGGCGGCGGTGGTGGGTGCGCTTACTGCTTAGGGGGAAGATGGGGGGGCCGCGACTACATGCCTGCGGAGAAATATTCGTCTGTCGCCGACGGTCTGCGATTGCTGTCGGCTGCCGAGTGTCGTGCGATGACGTACGGTCGACGGATGACCTCCTAGATCATGTTTTGCATATGACTCCCGATAGAAACACAATGAAAATTTTCGCTACACTCCTCCCTAAAAACATCGGCAAGCGCCACCTCTCGGTACGAAAAGCGACTATAGTTGTTGTTGTTGTTCTTTCGATGGATGAGTGCGCGGTTAGCGTTCGTACTCGGAAATTATTATTTTAACGGCGGTTCAATTAAATTCTTTTTCAACCAATCATGAGCATTGTTACACATAATTTAACCGCGGTTAAATTATTTTTACCCCGGTTAACTTATCACATTTTTACCCAGTGACGCGAGCGCCTGTCATCCATGTAGGTAAAGCTACGGCCGAAGTGTAGTCTTTAGATCGGATTTTTCCATGCACATCTCTCATGGGCCATGGCCATACCCCTGACCGTTTTTTAAAGCGCAAAAAAACGACAGAAGAAGCTTATCTTTGCTGGCAACGGCGACCAGTAACGCGAATATTCTCCACGTACTGCATTTCCATTCCCAGGGGAAGGATTGTGTCGGGATTCTGCGGACGCAATTTTTAGATCCGATTTTGTCATGCACATCGGTCGGAGGCCTCCCGTGCACATTTGGAATGTTTTTCTTTGGTAATTATTACAATGCATTGTAAATATCTATTCATAAAGCTTTGTACCGCAATATAAGATCTTTGAAAATATATTTATATATTTTTTGAAGTTTTTGATGTTGTAAATTTTGCTAAATTTTGCCGAAGGTCCCTTGCTATAACAATGTACAGAGATAGAGCGCGGAAATGTCAACGACCTGTCGCCCAAAAGAAAATGATATAGGGCCGACGTTAATAATTTAATCTGGACGGTGCGTGCGCATCGAAAAATGCAACCTCGCTACATCAATTGTGGTGGCACTGCTCTCCTGAAGGTCCCTTGTTATACCGATGCACAGGGATAAGGCGCGGACACGTCGGCGACCTACCGCCCAAAGAAAATGAGTTAGAGCCGAGGGTAGATAAGGTGCGTATTGCAAAATCCACCCTCGCTACTTCAATGTGGTGGCACTGCTCTGCTGAAATGCTCTTGCTGAAGGGGCTTACTAAAGGAGAGAGGGGGTGGGAGACTGAGGAAAAGCGGCAGGGATGAGAGGGGGCGGTAGAAACAGAAGAGGGCTGAGAGAGGGATAGGGGAGGCAAGGGGAAGGACGCGAGGGCATAAAGTAGGTTTTTGTACCCTACAGGCTAGGGCGCTCTCCTAATCATAAACAAAAGTTTACTGATAAAAATTTATTAGGGAAATCTATGCTGAGATACGCCCTAACTATATTAAATGAATATTCATTACAAAATATAACTCCTCTTGTGAGATATTGCGCATGCGCTAACACACTAACGTAACCAGATTGTGTACTGGCTGGTATACGCAGCGGGAACCTTACATCTAAGCTCTTCCTTCTATTTCTCAAGTGATGTCTCCTGATGGAATATTATCATATAAATCTATGCTAGGATAACTCATCTTTATTTTAAATGCATAATCTTTGCAAAACATTTTTCTTCTCGTGAGATGTTGCGCATGCGCGCGCACCGTTTCAAGCCAATATGTTACATGCAATTTCTTCCTCCTACTGATGGAATGTTATCATATAAATCTATGCTATAGCATAACTCGTACTGGGATAGGGCGCGGACACGTCGGCAACCTGTCGCAAAAAAAGTAAATGACTTATAGGGCCGAAGTTAAGCATTTAATTTAGATGGTGGCCTGCCTAGAGAAGGTGGGCAACGAAAAATGCAGCTTCGTTGCTTAAATGTGGCGGCACTGCTCTACCGCAGGTCCCTTGTTATTCCAATATACAGGGATAGGGCTCGGACACGTCGCCGACCTGGCGTACAAAAGAAATGACTTAGGGCTGGCATTAAGGATTTAATTTAGAAGGTGGTAGACCGACGTCGGAGCGCCTTTTTCATGTACATTAGCATAGCAGGGACCCCAGGGCGTGGTGCTGCGAGCAAAGTGAAGCATGTAGATCAGATTTTACCATGCACACGTGCGTCGGCCCGCCCGGCTCCACTTTGAACGAATAAGAACGGCCGAAAAAAATTCTCTTTGCAGTCAACGGTGACCGACGCACGAGCGCTATCTTCACGAACATTATTATAAGCATACGGGGAACCCAGGGCGTGATACTGAGAGCAAAGTGAATAGTCTAGATCGAATTCTATCAAGCACACGCGCTGTCGGCCCGCTCGGCTCCACTTTGAACGTATAAAATCGGCCGACGAAAAGTCTATTGGCAGTCAACGGCGACCGACGTTCGAGCGCTTTTTTCATGTATATAAGCATAGCGGGGAACCCATACCGTGATGCTGCGAGCAAAGTATACATTATAGACCGGATTTTACAATGCACATTTCTCCAGGGCATATATATACATTTCGAATAATTTCTCAGTTTCACAAGGGGAAATATCATATTTGTGCATGCCCGCTCGCGCCGAAAATATAGAGCATGAGGCGAAATTATGCATTCAAACCATTTTCGGACTATCCACCTATAGGAAAACATGGTAAAATTCTGCGACCGCCTGCGTATTTGCGAATTGCAGAGCGCCATCTTTTTCGTACAGCCGACGACGATATGCACATATTATATACGTACACCCTCTACATCTAAACAGCGTCTATTCAGCGTCTAAACAGAGGTATTGCGTCGACCTGTGATTGGAGGATAAAAATAGACCCCGCCCACTTTTCCATTTTTGGAGGATAAAAATAGAATTCGTGACGTTTCGTTTCACCGGTCATAGCCGCGCGTGCATATTTGCTAATTAATTAAACTAATCGCGCTTCAATAGACTCAAAATTCACAGAGATTAAGGCTAAGACATGTGTCTATAATAGCTAGAATTTATAGAAATGTAACTCAAATCGTTCGCTCCATATGATAGTTAGTACACGTTCTTACCCGTCATAGCATAGCGTATGCGGCGGGAGTGGACGGGGGCTATTTTTATCCACCAATCACAGGTCGGAGCAATTCCTTTGTTTAGACGCATGTCACCCTCTCTTTCCGACGTCGCCTCTGCGACGGGTTGAGACACTAGCGAATTTTTCGCAGTCGCATGCACCTAGTGCTGGCGACGTGCTCTATATGAAAATTGCAGAAATTCAGCGAAATACTGCTTGCGTCGGCAACTCTAGGGCATCCAGTAAACTCCGTTTGTTCGTTTTGGCTATATATATATATATAATCCTACCCATTTGGAGCTAGTAGGTTTGGCCGAAATAAATTATCGTAAGCTGGCAACGGATAGGAAAAGGATTGTGTCAGGATGCTGCAGACAAAGCGAAAATTTTATGGCGGATTTCACCATGCACAGCTCGCGAGGACATACCCCTGCTTATTGCGACATTGCCATGTCCTTTATTATTATACTAGCGAGATAACCGGTGTTGCCCGGGGAAATCAGTGGCGTTACTCAGCTGGTGACCGCTTGGTTGAAAGAAAAATACCGCAAAAAATCTAACTATCTATCTATCCATGCATCCATCCATGCATTCATGCATCCATCCATCCCATTCCATGCCATCCCATCCCATCCCATCCCATCCCATATCTCATCCCATCCCATCTCATCACATTCAGTGCCATCCCATGCCATGCCATGCCATCCCATGCCATCCCATCCCATCCCATCCCATCGCACCGCATCCCATCCCATATCCCATCCTATCCCATCTCATCCTATCCCATGCCATCGCATGCCATCCCATGTCATCCCATCCCATCCCATCCCATCCCATCCCATCCCAAACAGTAAAAAATAATAAGAAATCAAAAGATAAAAGACATTAAAAATAAAAATAATTAATAAACCAAACAAATAATAAATTTAATAAATTAATATATTTAAAATAAATTTAAAATTTAAAATAATACATACTAAAGAGGTAGGTAAAAGGGGGGGAAGGAAATCTAACTATCTATCTATCCATGCATCCATGCATCCATCCATGCCATTCCATGCCATCCCATCGCACCGCATCCCATCCCATATCCCATCCCATCCCATCCCATCTCATCACATTTAGTGCCATCCCATGCTATGCCATGCCATGCCATCCCATCCCATTCCATCCCATCGCACCGCATCCCATCCCATCGCATGCCATCGCATGCCATCCCATGCCATCCCAACCCAACCCATCCCAAACAGTAAAAAATAATAAGAAATCAAAAGATAAAAAACATTATATAATAATACATACTAAAGAGGTAGGTAAAGGGAAAAAGGAAAAAAGGAAATCTAACTATCTATCTATCCATGCATCCATCCATCCATCCATCCATCCCATTCCATGCCATCCCATCCCATCCCATCGCACCACATTCAGGGCCATCCCATGTCATGCCATGCCATCCTATGCCATCCCATCCCATGCCATCCCATCCCATCACATTCAGTGCCATCCCATGCCATCGCATGCCATCCCATGCCATCCCATCCCATCCCATCGCACCGCATCCCATCCCATCCCATCCCATCCCATCCCATCCCATCCCATGCCATCGCATGCCATCCCATGCCATCCCATCCCATCCCATCCCATCCCAAACAGTAAAAAATAATTAATAAACTAAAAAAATAATAAATTTAATAAATTAATAAATTTAAAATAAATTTAAAATTTAAAATAATACATACTAAAGAGGTAGGAAAAAGAAAAAAAAGAAAAAAGGGGAAAAAATTGTCCCCAGCTGGGTCTCGAACCCGGAATCCAAGTGTAGCAGTCGAATGTTGTACTGAAGAGCCCACTGCGCCATTAAGTTTATACCACTTTATACACCATGGATTCAGACGTGATGTTGTGTGTACGTACGTGACCGCCATCTATTGATCAATAGAATTTTTTATAAATGATTAACTTTATAACTTTTTTAAATTTTTGTTTCAGCCAGTACCACCGTGTTCTCCAGATGTGCTGATTCTGAAAATATCTTTAGTTTTCCTCTAGGCTGCGGAGTTCTCTAGTTATGCGCGAACACACTAATTCGGCTGAACAACTTTATATAATACCTGATAATATTATATAGATATATATAAATACGTGTGTGTGTGTGTGTGTGTGTGTGTGTGTGTGTGTGTGTGTGTGTGTGTGTGTGTGTGTGTGTGTGTGTGTGTGTGTGTGTGTGTGTGTG
>NW_014578540.1:22060-34557 GCF_000485595.1 Priapulus caudatus
TGTGTGTGTGTGTGTGTGTGTGTGTGTGTGTGTGTGTGTGTGTGTGTGTGTGTGTGTGTGTGTGTGTGTGTGTGTGTGTGTGTGTGTGTGTGCGTGTGTGTGTGTGTGTAGGCTATGCTATGAGAGTAAATATATTTCATGATGAAATAAATTCGTGCAAGTGTGTGGATTTACTATGAAAAAAAAGGTACTCTACCACTGCATAGACATTATTTTTAAATTTCACAAGTAAAATTTTACATTTAGGACTAATAATTAAATATTGTAAAAATGCGTAGTTAGGTCGCCGAAATGCACGTGTGTGTATTGATAGTGTCTACACGTGTAACTACGTAGGTTTGGTAGAGACCGGCAGACATTGGCATCGCGCTGTATTCCAGGTGTGAGGGGAGCTGGATGAAATCAATTAATACGGTGTCGCATTCCTACATATATATACTGTGTGAAAATCTAGGGTAACTAAATATTTTCTCTAGTCCATACGTTATAATAACCCTTACTTACGTTTTATATAAGTGTATATCGGGTAATAATTTAACAAATATGTGTTAATCACCGCATATGAATGGCTTCATACGTCAACTGCGTGACAATTAATTTATTCTAAACCGTTTACATGTTACAATAATGCATCCTCCTTTTTTATTTCCGTTTATATAATTCAGTGATATTTTACAGATCTATTTATTAATTATCGTATAGGATATCATATTGTTATGTAATCTGTTTGGAAATTGGTATCAAGTTATTTATTATCCGAGTATATTTATCAATCGTTTCTGCTAATAGTATAGTTGTCTTACTAATTCTGAGCCGATTCCCTCTAGTATCAGAATGTCGTGTGACATTTTACATATATAATTATTCATGAAATCTTCGTTGTTTGGGACTTGAAGCCGGCATGCTGAGTTCTAATCATTTAATTTCAATTAATCATCGCATATGAATGGCTTTCATACGTAAACTGTGTGACAATTAAAAATTTTCACAAAATTTATTCTAAACCGTTTACATGTTACAATAATGCATCCTCCTTTTTTTTATTTCCGTTTATATAATTGAGTGATATTTTACATATCTATTTATTAATTATCGCATAGGGTATGGTATTGTTATGTAAACTGTGTGGAAATTGTTTATCAAGATATTTATTATCCGAGTATATTTATCAATCGTTTCTGCTAATAGTATAGTTGTCTTACTAATTCTGAGCCGATTCCCTCTAGTATCAGAATGCCGTGTGACATTTTACATATATAATTATTTATGAAATCTTCGTAGCTTGTGACTTGAACCCGGCATGCTGAGTTCTAATCATTTAATTTCAATTAATCATCGCATATAAATGGCTTTCATACGTAAACTGCGTGAAAATTAATTTATTCTAAACCGTTTACATGTTACAATAATGCATACTCCTTTTTTATTTCCGTTTATATAATTCAGTGATATTTTACATATCTATTTATTAATTATCGCATAGGGTATGGTATTGTTATGTAAACTGTGTGGAAATTGTTTATCAATATATTCATTATCCGAGTATATTTATCAATCATTTCTGTTCATATTATAGTTGTCTTACTAATTCTGAGCCGATTTCCTCTAGTATCAGAATGCCGTGTGGCATTTTACATATATAATTATTCATGAAATCTTCGTAGCTTGTGACTTGAACCCGGCATGCTGAGTTCTACCGTGGAGCAGGGCTTATTCTCACGTGACACTTAGAACGCCAGCAAACATCACTTGTAGCTTGGCAACCACTTGATCGATGCGTACAAATTACCTGGCAGTCTGCTAATTTAAATTCATCGCTTACATGACGTTAAATGGTGTCATCTGCAGTTGGAGAAAGTTGTGGATCGTATTATGCAGTGATTCTCATTTATAAAGTTGTATCAATACTATGTCGTGACAATAAACCGATAGAAGTCAGTGTGAAAAACGGATAAATGCAAGTGATTTTAATTATTTCGATTTATTCTTTACACATCACTAGTGGCAAATTACATCACGAAAGTTACGTATATCACAAGATCCCTGCCTGCTTCCTTACATTTTGCCGTCTAACATGTTTCTACAATTCGCAGTCGACACTCACCGATAACAGATCACGAATGTTTTACAACCTTTTATCATCATTTTCCTAACACCCACGCAATTTCTTGCACAAACGCATGCACATATACGCATACGTACACATGCGTGCAGAAACGATCGTACGCACCCACACGAAGACGTGCATAAACGCACGCACGCAGGCAGACGCACGCACGCACGCACGCAGGCAGACGCACGTACGTAATCCTACTGCGCGATTACTTCACGTTTGTATTCGGCCGCATTCTGATAAATTATGAGAATAAAACTTCGCACAACGATTCCATAATATACCAGCTACTGCAAGCTATAGAGGCACAATAAATTTACGCAGTTAGATCATGAAAGGCGATTTAAACACAGTCGTTCGTCATTATAAAAAGGAACTACACACAGACATCACTAAGCAACAGCTTTAGAGGTGCACTATGAATCAACCGGGATCTGCAAGCGAACAGATTGGATTAATGGGCACTTTAAAGAATGAATAACTCTGGCTCTCCACGAGTCAGCCAACTCGCGGGCATGACGCAAATTAGTGCACGCTGGTTCCGAATTTTACTGGTAAAATAGTGAAAAGAATGCCCTTTCCAGGGACGAGATATTGAAACGGTGAACAATTTGAGGAATGGTTCTGTTGTATGCCACCTACAGTTACTTAGCTTGCGCTAGGCTCTATTCAAACATCAGCGTCGCTTCCCATAATTCATGAGCGCGGATGCCATATGTAAAATTTGTTAGCCAGTAACGCTTTCTACCCTAGCAACACTGTGTTATGTCATGTGGTACGACACGTGTGTATAAACAACCTTACACATACATACATATATATAAATAACTCATAATAAAAAATACATATATAACTCCAGCACCGACTCGCAGCACAAGCGCATGGATAACGCAAACACGCTCTATACAACTACCTGCAAAATGCGAATCAAGTCGGTTGTGATTTACTTTGCTATTGTTTTAGCAGCGATAGCATGGAACATGTATCTAGGTGAGTACGTTTGTAACGTCGCGTGTTTCAGTGTTTAGGCTGATTGTGCATAGAAGTTCCGTTATCAGGTGAAATCTGAAATGAAGCATGCAATTTATATACACCTAAGGAAATGTATATGAGGCATATTACGCACACACACATTATAATATTATTATTATTATTATTATTATTGCCACAGTGAGTGTTTATAGTTTGTGTAGTCTTAATGTGTTAGAAATGCATCGTAAAAAAATGTGAAATATAAATTATGAACATCATGTGATATATGAATATGTATCGGACAGAGGGGTTTACCGTGTGATCCGACATAGCTGTATGCGCGATGAAGCACGTGTATTACGTTGTTTGGTAATTGTTTGTTGTTTGTGTTGTTTGTTGTTTACGTGTGTTTGTGCGTTAGTTGCGTAGTCGTTTATATGTTCGATTGTTAGTATTGTATTATAGTTATGTGTGAATGCAGCTTATATTCTTAAGAAAACACGATGCGCCTAGACAGCAGAATGGTTGCCTTAATGTAATTACCAGTAGGTGAGCCCTTGTAATTAGCAATAGGCGCGTGTCCTTAGAATTATAGTAGGTGAGCCCTTGTAATTAGCAGTAGGCGTGTCCTTGTAATTAGCAGTAGGCGTGTCCTTGTAATTAGCAGTAGATGTGACCTTGTAATTAGCAGTAGGTGAGTCCTTGTAATTAGCAATAGGTGTGTTCTTGTAATTAGCATTAGGTGTGACCTTGTAATTAGCAGTAAGTGTGTCCTTGTAATCAGCAGTAGGCGTATCCTTGTAATTAGCAGTAGATGTGTACTTGTAATTAGCAGTAGATGAGTCCTTGTAATTAGCAGTAGATGTGACCTTGTAATTAGCAGTAGGTGTGTCTTTGTAATTAGCAGTAGGTGTGTCCTTGTAATTAGCAGTAGATGGGACCTTGTAATTAGCAGTAGGCGTGTTTTTGTAATTAGCAGTAGGTGAGCCCTTGTAATTAGCAGTAGGTGCGTCCTTGTACTCAGCAGTAAGTGTGTCCTTCTAATTAGCAGTATGCGTATCCTTGTAATTAGCAGTAGATGAGTCCTTCTAATTAGCAGTATGCGTATTCTTGTAATTCGCCGTAGCTGTGGTCCTAGTGAGATAGACGCGACAGGTGTGATCATCACTCCCTAATTAAAATAAAGCATCGATATGATGGATCGATGGCCTACTTGAACCACCGTCCAGCCTGGCATTCCGGTAACAATATAGCAGTGTAGCTGTAAGTGTAAGCTTGTAGCAGTGTAAGCTTGTAGCAGTGTAAGCTTGTAGCAGTGTAAGCTTGTAGCAGTACGTGTAAGCGTGTAGCAGTGTAAGCGTGTAGCAGTGTAAGCTTGTAGCAGTGTAAGCTTGTAGCAGTGTAAGCTTGTAGCAGTGTAAGCTTGTAGCAGTGTAAGCTTGTAGCAGTGTAAGCTTGTAGCAGTGTAAGCTTGTAGCAGTGTAAGCGTGTAGCAGTGTAAGCGTGTAGCAGTGTAAGCTTGTAGCAGTGTGAAGCTTGTATCAATCGTAAGCTGTAGCAGTTGTAAGCTTGTAGCAGTGTACAGCTTGTGCCAGTGATAAGCTTGTAGCAGTGTAAGCTTGTAGCAGGTGTAACTTGTAAGCAGTGTAAGCTCATGTAGCAGTGTAAGCTTGTAGCCAGTGTAAGCTATGTAGCATGCTTAAGCTTGGTAGCAATGTAAGCTTGATAGCAGTGTAGTGTAGCAGTGTAAGCTTGTTAGCAGCTGTAACTTGTTAGCAGTGGTAGCGTGTACAGTGTAAGCTTGTAGCAGTGTAAGCTTGTAACAGTGTAAGCTTGTTTAGCCAGTGTAAGCTTGTAGCAATGTAAGCTCCTGTAGCAGTGTAAGCCTTGCCAGCTGTGTAAGCTTTGTAGTCGGTGAAAGCTTTGTAGCAGCTGTAGCTGTAGCAGTGGCTAAGCTTGTAGCAGTGTAAGCGTGCTAGCAGTGTAAGTTGTAGCAGTTGTTAAGCTTGTAGCAGTGTAAAGCGTGTAGCAGTGTAAGCTTTGTAGCAGGTGTAAGCTGTAGCAGTGTAGCTTGTAGCAGTGTACAGCTTGTAGCCAGTGTAAGCTTGTAGCAGTGTAAGCTGATAGGCAGTGTAAGCTTGTAGCAATTTAAGCTTGCAGCGTGTAAGCTTGTAGCAGTGTAAGCTTGTGCAGTGTAAGCTTTAGGCGGGTAAGCGGTGTAGCAGTGTAAGGCTTGCAGCAGTTTTAAGCTTTGTAAGCAGTGCTAAGCTTGTAACAGTGTAAGCTTGTAAGCAGTGTGAGCTTGTAGCAGTGCTAAGCTTGCTAGCCAGTGTAAGCTTGAGCTGTGTAAGCTTGTTAGATGGTGTAAAGCTTGTCAGCAGTGTATAGCGTTGTAGCAGTGTTAAGCTTGAGCGGTGTAGGCGTGTTAGCAGTGTAAGCTTGCAGCAGTGTTAAGCTTGTTAGCAGTGTAAGCTTGTAGCAGTGTAAGCGTGTAGCAGTGTAAGGTGTGTATGCAGTGTGTAAGCTGCAGCTGTAGTAAGCTTTAGTGGTGTAAGTTGTAGCAGTGTAAGCTTGTAGCATGTGTAAGCTTGTAGCAATGGAAGCTGTGTAGCAGTGTAAAGCTTGTAGCCGTGTAAAGTTTGTAGCAGCTGTAAGCGCTGTAGCCAGTGTAAGGGTGTGCTAGCAGTGTGAGCTTGTAGCAGTGTAAGCTTGTGAAGCAGTGTAAAGCTTGCAGCTGTTGTAAGTTGTAGTGAGTGTAAGCTTGTAGCAGCTGGTTAAGCTATGTAGCAGTAGTAAGCTTAGCAGCTGAAGGCGTGTAGCGTGTAGCTTGCAGCAGTGTAAGCTATGTAGCAGTGAAGCTTTGTAGCAGTGTAAGCGTTGTAGCAGTGTAAGCTTGATAGCAGTGCTAAGCTTGCAGCTGTTGTAAGCTTGTAGCTTGGTGTTAAGCTTGTAGCACTGTAAGCTTGTAGCCAGATGTAAGCTTGTAGCAATGTAAGCTTGTAGCAGTGTAAGCTTGCTAGCCGTGTAAGTTTGTAAGCAGTGTAAGCGTGTAGCAGATGTTAAGCTGATAGCAGTGTAAGCTTTGTAGCAGTGTAAGCGTTGTAGCATTGTAAGCTTGTAGCAGTGTAAGCGCATTGTAGCAGTGTAAGATTGTAGGCAGTGTAAGTTGTAGCAGTGTAAGCTCTGTAGCTAGTGTAAGCTTGTAGAGTGTAAGCTCGCCCTAGCAGTGTAAGATTGTAGCAGTGTAAGCTTGTAGCAGTGGAAGGCTTGTAGGCAAGTGTAAGGCTTGTAGCAGTGTAAGCTGTGTAGCAAGTGTAAGCTAGTGTTAGCAGTTGTAAGCTTGTAGCCAGTGTTAAGCTTGTAGCAGGTAAGCTTGTAGCAGTGTAAGCTTGTAGCAGTGATAAGCTTGAGAGTGTTTGGGATGCTAAGCGCAGGTATAAAAAGTCAGCACCAATAACAATAATACAGCGAATAAAACCAGCTATGCAAGCCCTGAGTACTGTAGCCTTGCGAGGGAGCAGAGAGAGAGCTGAGAAGAGCGAGAGAGAGAGAGAGAGAGGAGAGAGAGAGGAGAGATGAGACGAGGCGAAAGAGGAGAGAGACGAGAAGGAGAGAGAGAGAGAGAGAGGAGCGATGAGAGAGCACTCACGGCCGCGCACATGCGACGAGATAGATAGAGAGAGAGAGAACGAGAGAGAGAGAGGCAGAGGAGAGAGAGAGAGAGAGAGATGAGAGCGACGAGGAAGAGAGAGAGAGAGAGACAGAGAAATGAGAAAGGGAGGAGAGAGGAGATTGAGGAGAAGAAGACGCGCGCCACTCACGCGCGACATGCCGAGAAGATAGATAATAGATGAGAGAGGAGAGAAGGGCGAGAGAGGGAGAGAAAAGAGCCATACTAAAAGACTGCGGAAGAGAACGCATGTAGCAAGCCAAGGGGACAGCTTAGAGGCAGAGACAGCAAGGAGCCGACGGAGAATGTATGTACGCGATAGAATTGCTATTGTAAAGTGTATAATAACAGTCACCGTTTCTAGACCGTTACTGCTACTGCTGTTATACACAATTGATTAGTGGCCGAAGCAAATGACATCGCCCGAGCATCCCCCTCCCCTACCACCACCCCACACCAGCAAATAGAATATAACCTTCAAGCTAATCTTCGTATACTTAGTGATGTATATGTATATATGTATATGATATGTATAATATATTTATCCGTATATGATATATGTTAATAGTATATGTATATGTATATGTATATGTATATGTAATATGTATATGTTATGTATATGTATTGACTATGTATATGTATATGATATACTAGTATATGTAACGTTATGTATATTTATAATTTTTTAATGTTTATATGGTATATGTATAATGTATATGTATATGTATATGTATATTATAGTGTATATGCTATATGTATTGTATATAGCATATGTATATGTATATGTAATGATAGTGTATATGTATATGAATGTAGTATCTGTTAGTTGTATATGTATATGTATATTATTATGTTATATGGTATATGTATATGTATATGTTAGTTATGTATATGTAATATTGTATATGTATATGAAATATGTATATTGCTATTATGTATATGTATAATGTATATGTAGTAATGTATATGTATATTGCATATATATGTATATTGTATATGTAATGTATATGTATATCGTATATGTATATAGTACTGTTGTTTGTGTGATTCTCGTGAATTTAGGCGACGCAGTGAGGATGAATTTTCTTGGCTGTTACCTTGCAAGAAGTAATCGTGTTTACGATTTCACGAACGAGACTCACTTCGGCGACCGGATGACACCGAGAGCTCTGCGCCGAGCACTGCATCCGAACTTCAAACTACAGTCTTCATGGGTCTGCACAAATGGTTAGAGTTGCACTTGCTGCGGGCATGGTCCTACGGAACGGTTTTCGACGAGACGTCCGATGGCAAGATGCTCGACACCATGTGCGGGTGACGAACAGCAGATGTGGGCCGGCGGGATGGGAGAAAACTCAGGTCCATAAGAATATATAAAGGTGAGTGTGCAGCAAGCGAGTGATGATTTGTAATGAATGAAATTCATGATGTATTCATACAGAAAAAGAAATTTTTGCGAATTCACATAATTAATTACACATGGACGCATGCTGTATTTGTAATTAATGAAATTCCAGCGATGATAATTCTACAGAGAAAAGGGTAATTTTGCGACAGTCATATGATCATCAGTCCGTGACTGGGGGCGGGGATTGTTCGTAGCTTGGGCGGAAATGTCCGCGGCGGGCGGGATTGCTCGTGGCTAGCGCGCGGCATTGCTCCGGCGCTGGTGGCGGATTGTCTGTGGCTAGGGGGCCGGAATAACTGTCCGTGGCTGGGGCGGGATGTCGCGGCTGGGCGGGATTGTCTGTGGTAGGGGCCGGAATTGTCCGTCGGCTGGGCGGAATTGTCCCGTGGCTGGGGTGGGCATTGTATCGCGGCTGCGGGCGGGATTGTCCGCCGCTGGGGCGAGATTGGCTGCGCCGGGCCGCGCGAAAAAATTTATTTTTCCCAAACGGTATAACATAGGAAGGATTATTAGCGCCTTCTGCATGGCTGAATTTGGCAAAGTGTCAGCCTCCATGACTTGTAGCCAAATCCCATTATCTTAACCAAAAACTTCCTCGAACTTTCTGTAGTTAGGTTAAAGTAGTTTTTAGTATGTTCTTAAAACAAAATGGGTTGAGTGAATTAACCCAAATATTCATAGCCGTTTCTTGACTGGATTTGCTTTGACTGAAGAAAACCTTCAAGACAAGAGAACAAACCCGTTGTAAATGTTATGTTTTGGGTTTATGACCGCCTAGATAAAGTATAAGTTTTTCCATGTATTTCTGATGTATTTTCCATGGAAAGACACATATATTTTACTCATTATTATATAACATATAATATTACTATAATTGCAATCTTTGGCAAATGTGTTATTTTCCTCTTAATCTTAAAGTTATGAGAGGGTACGTCTAGCTTATACTTATGAGTTATAGCTGCCGAATTTCTGTTTATTGTTCGCTGGCGTGGTCCGATTAGTTTAACGTTCAGCTGACACTGAGCTACTACTACGAACTACTACCGTACTAGTATTATACACTACTAGCTGTCAACGAGTTAACGCAGTACGTATAGCTCTAGTACTGTCGTAGCCCTAGTACTATAGTACCGTCGTAGCTTCTAGTAGTACTGTCGTAGCCTTCGCTCCTTCCTCGATCCTGCGACGAAGCACTAGCAGTGCGTGTACATACGTACGTATGTAATATTACGAGAGCCCAGACCCTCTCATAACTTAAGATTGAGATGAAAATAAACATTTGCAGAAAGATTGCAATTATAGTGATATTATATGTTATATTAATGAGGAAAAAGATATGTTTTTCATGGAAATAACATCAGAAAACGTACTTATCTAGCGGTCATAAACCCAAACAAACATTTACAAATGGGCGTTTGTTCTCTTGTCAAAGGCCAAAGCAAATCGAAGCAGCCAATCAGAAGGCGCTAAATTCTTCGCTATGTTATACCGTTTGGGAAAAAAAATTTCGCGGCCGGCGAGGGATTGTCCGTGGCTGGGGGAGGGATTGTCCGGGGTGATTGTCTGGAGGGCATTTCTCTTAGAGGCTTCAATTCATCTATTATAGCTAGAGAATATGTCATTGCCATGTTATATGCAGTCTATTAATCTACCTGACGAAGACTCGATCATCGGAGTTATAGTAGAAGACTAAAGATTATTATTGTTGTTTTTTTTACTCAATAGATGACAACTTCAGCGAATTGATATTCCACGACAGCCGTGTGTCCGCAGGGGACGAGCTAACACGCAATGTAACAGCAAGCTCGGCAGTAGGTGTCGCCTCGGTGATACTGTGCGGAACTCACTGCCTTGAGTCGCCATATTGCTTTGGATTCGTTTGGATTCCAGGCAGCGTTGAAAACTGCGTGCTTATCTCCGGTGAGGTCAACACGGGCGTTTACACGATTCCCACAGGAGGAAAATACTATCAGGCATGAATATAGTCTGGTGTGAACTTTATCCGACGTGTGTATTTTTGTAACATTTTGCCACGATAATTGTGTGCGATCATACATAATGTCACGTGACACCTACGTCATGTATCTCGTCGATGTATTTGCTAATCGTTTACCAATAATTAACTCTGTGTGTGTGCGTGCGCGTGTGTTTATGTGTGTGTGCGTTTTATGTGTGTGTGTGTGTGTGTGTGTGTGTTGTGTGCCTTGTGGTGTGTGTGTGTGTGTGTGTGTGTTTCGTGTGTGTGTGTGTGTGTGTGTGTGTGTGTGTGTTTGTGTGTGGGTGCGTGCGCGTGTGTTTATGTGGGTGTGCGTGTTTATGTGTGTGTGTGTTTGTGTGTGCGTGCGTGCGTGTTTAGTTGTGCGTGCGTGTGGGGGTGTCTATGCCTGTGTATTTGCGTTTGTGTATGCGTGTGTGTGTGTGCGTGCGTGTGTGTGGCAGTTTGCGCGTGTGCCTGTGTGCGTGTGTATGTATATGTGTGTGTGCGCACTAGTGTGTGTAAGCGGGTGTGTCTCTCTGTATGCGCGCGTGTGTGTGCGTGCGTGCGTGCGTGCGTGCGCGCGTGCGTGTGTGTGTAAGATTGAGAGCAGGGTCAGTCCGTGGGTGTAATCTAGTGTAACGTTCACTTCATTTATGTCCCTGTGATGGCTCGGGATTTTAGAATTCCTATATCCCAATAACGGTCACCTGTGTAACGTTATTCTCGCTGTGTGATGGTTGACGGTGTTACGTCTGTTATCGGCGGATACGGCCGCCCACCCCGCGCTGTGTATTGCTGTGACGTCATGCGTGGGGTAAGTGTTCGTAGCGTCGTCGGCAGTCGTCGTCCGTTGTCGCCGTCGCTCTGTAGCCGCTGCCGACGCGTCTTGAGTGGGTGTGAGTGTGGGTTTGTGCCTGTCAACAGGGCGACCACATGTAGTCAACAGATGAATCGTAGTGTGAATCGTAGACGCGCCCGCGGGCTGCTCGTTACACAGGTAACATTATATTGATAATGATTTAGACACTGTAATGCTGAAATGTGTATCGGGTTTATTATCAAAGAAACATTTATAAGAGTAAATCTATTTCATGATGAGGATAAATCCGAGCAAGTGTGCGGATTTACTATGAAAAAAACTCTACTTCTACCTAAACATTATTTTTAAATTTCACAAGTAAAATTTTACATTTAGGACTAATAATTAAATATTGTGAAAATGCGGAGTTAGGTCGCCGAAATGCACGTGTGTGTATTGATAGTGTCTACACGTGTAACTACGTAGGTTTGGTAGTGGCCTGCTGACATTGCCATCGCGCTGTATTCCAGGTGTGAAGGAAGCTGGATGAAATCAATTAATACGGTGTCGCATTTCTACATATATATACTGTGTGAAAATATAGGGTAACTAAATATATTCTCTAGTCCATACGTTATAATAACACTTGCTTACGTTTTATATAAGAGTATATCGGGTAATAATTATTTAACAAATATGTTTTAATCATCG
Organism: Priapulus caudatus; assembly: GCF_000485595.1. NCBI lineage: Eukaryota > Metazoa > Priapulida > Priapulimorpha > Priapulimorphida > Priapulidae > Priapulus > Priapulus caudatus. The sequence continues at coordinate 33,712 of NW_014578540.1, forward strand.
CATATGAATGACATTCATACGTCAACTGCGTGACAATTAATTTATTCTAAACCGTTTACATATTACAATAATGCATCCTCCTTTTTTATTTCCGTTCATATAATTCAGTTTTATTTTACATATCTATTTATTAATTATCGTATAGGATATCGTATAGCTATGTAATCTGTTTGGAAATTGGTATCAAGTTATTTATTATCCGAGTATATTTATCAATCATTTTTGCTAATAGTATAGTTGTCTTACTAATTCTGAGCCGATTCCCTCTAGTATCAAGTATAAAAATGTAGTATGAGCATTTTACATATATAATTATTCATGAAATCTCGTTGTTTGGCACCCTTAAAGCCGGCATGCTGAGTTCTAATGCATTTTAATTTCAACATTAAGAAATTTAATCATCAATATGAATGGCTTCCATACGTAAACTGTCGTGACATATTAAAAATTAAATCAGCAAGCATTTATTCTAAACCGTTTACATGTTACATAATGGCATCCTCCTATTTTATTTCCGTTTATATAATGAAGTGATATTTTTACTATCTATTTTATTAATTATCGGCATAGGGTAATAGTAAATTGTTATGCCAAACTTTGTTGGAAATTGTTATCAAGATATTTTATTTATCCGAGTATATTTTATCAAAATCGTTTCTGCTAATAGTATAATTCGTCTTACTATATTCTGAGCCCGATTCTCTAGATGCAAAATGCCGTGTGACATTTTACATACATAATTATCATGCTAATCTTCATGTAGGCTTGTGAACTTGAACCCTGGCATGCTGAGTTTCTATCGTGGAGGCAGGGCTATATTCTCACGTAAACTCTTATAACGCTCGC
>NW_014578540.1:34837-36057 GCF_000485595.1 Priapulus caudatus
AGTTGGAGAAAGTTGCGAATCGTATTATGCAGTGATTCTTATTTATAAAGTTATATCAATACTATGTCGTGACAATAAACCGATAGAAGTCAGTGTGAAAAATGTGTAAATGCAAGTGATTTTAATATTTTGCTTTACTCATTACACATAACTAGTGGCAAATTACATCACGAAAGTTATGTATATCACAAGATCTCTGCCTGCTTCCTTACATCTTGCCGTCTAACATTTTTTTAGAATTCGCAGTCGACACACACCGATAACAGATCACAAATGTTTATTATGTCACATCTTCATTTAACTAACACACACGCGAAGTCACGTAGAACTCATGAACATATACGCACACGCTCACACACGTGCACAAACGGACGCACGCGCACGCACGCACACCTTCGTAAACGTCCGCGCGCACCTGCACGTATATACAGACGGACGCACACACGTAAATCCCCCATGCGATTTGTTCACGTGTGTTATATGCTGATTTATACCAACTAATGAGAATGAAACATCGCATAGTATTTGTATAATTTACCACCACGGAATGTTATATAGGCACAATTTTTTTATTACGCAATTACCGTAGATAATAAAGAGCGAATGAAACCCCACCGTCTCGCATGATTCTAACATGTAAACTACTCACCGACATCACTAAGCAACAGCTTTAGTTGAGTTATTAATTCATGTCTGCATTATGAGTTGTACAATCAATCCACTCGAGCGAACAATATTCATCAGCGGGCGTTATTAGAGCGCTAGTAACTCTTTCCCCTCGATCAACACTCTGGGCTACGTCACCAGCTACGACCCGCGCACAAAAGAACCTAACACATACATGCAGATAGCTCCAGCACAGACTCGCAGCACAAGGGCTCGACTACCGCAAACACGCTCTACATAACTACCTGCATAAATGTCGATGCTGCATGCAAATGAGTGATAATAGTATGCCACAGCCATATTACGGTTGTTGTTCTCTCGTATTATTTAGTTAGATGTAGATGTATTATACGTTGTATATCGCATAAAGATGCTGCATTCGCACGCGCGCGCACGCACTATACTCCCCAGGTCTGTGTCTGTAGTATGGTAAACGATATATCAGATCATAATTGGACTTGAAAATCTTATAATTATTATAACACGCGCGCGCGCAGCGCACACGCACATACACGCGCGCGCACGCACGCACGCACGCACGCACGCACAAACAC
>NW_014578540.1:36082-38292 GCF_000485595.1 Priapulus caudatus
CAAAAATTATGCGTTTAATATGAAGAGGAGGTATTCTAGCATAGATTTATATGATAAAATTCCATCAGTAGACTTATATAAAAAAATAGGAAGACGATCGTGCATGTAAGGTGCGCGCTGCATATACCAGTCAGAACATAATCTGGCTACGATAGTGTGCTAACTCATGCGCAATATCTCACCAGAACAGTTATATTTTGTTATGAATATGTATTTAATATGGTTAGGGAGTATCTCAGCATAGGTTTCTGTAATTAAGTCTTATCAGTAGACCTGTGTTAATAGATAGGAGAGCGCCCTAGCCTGTAGGGTGCAAAACGAATACGTCACCCTGTTGCGTCCTTCCCAATTGCCTCCCATGTTCATCGCCCGGCCTCCTTTTTTCTTCTACCCCTCGGCTATCTTCCATGCCCTATTTTCTTAGTCTCCCACCCCTCACGTTCTCAGCAAGCTATATTATTCAGTTATAATTCAGTTTATATTATATGCCTAAAACGGTGCTCGCGCATGCGCAATAACTACCAAAAGAAATATTATTTTGCAAAAATTATGCGTTTAATATGAAGAGGAGGTATTCTAGCATAGATTTATATGATAAAATTCCATCAGTAGAATTATATAAAGAAATAGAAAGACGATCGTGCATGTAAGGTGCGCGCTGCCTATACCAGTGAGTATATAATCTGGATACGATAGTGTGCTAACTCATGCGCAATATCTCACCAGAGAAGTTATATTTTGTTATGAATATGCATTTAATATGGTTAGGGGTATCTCAGCATAGGTTTCTGTAATTAAGTCTTATCAGTAGACCCGTGTTAATAGATAAGAGAGCGCCCTAGCCTGTAGGGTGCAAAACGAATACGTCACCCTGTTGCGTCCTTCCCAATTGCCTCCCATGTCCATCGCCCGGCCTCCTTTCTTCTTCTACCCCCTCGGCTATCTTCCATGCCCTATTTTCTTAGTTTCCCACCCCTCACTTTCACAGCAAGCTATATTATTCAGTTATTATTCAGTTAATATTATATGCCTAAAACGGTGCTCGCTCATGCGCAATAACTACCAAAAAAAATATTATTTTGCAAAAATTATGCGTTTAATATAAAGAGGAGGTATTCTAGCATAGATTTATATGATAAAATTCCATCAGTAGACTTATATAAAGAAATAGAAAGACGATCGTGCATGTAAGGTGCGCGCTGCCTATACCAGTGAGTATATAATCTGGATACGATAGTCAGCTAACTCATGCGCAATATCTCACCAGAGAAGTTATATTTTGTTATGAATATGCATTTAATATGGTTAGGGGTATCTCAGCATAGGTTTCTGTAATTAAGTCTTATCAGTAGACCTGTGTTAATAGATAGGAGAGCGCCCTAGCCTGTAGGGTGCAAAACGAATTCTCTCTTTCTCTCTCCGCGCTCTCGCTCACTCTCTTCTGTATCTTTTTCTACCGTCTGCTTCTTCTTTCCGGCCATAAAGGACCTTAAAAAGCCATGTCAATTCTAGGGTCCGTAGTTTGAAAGTTTGGAGACTGTTGGTTGCCATAGGGAAGATCGCCCCTGTAGGAGTGGATAGCATATTATGTATAATTCTATGTAATGAAGCGCCCACAATTGCGTGCTTTCTCGAAAACACCACCTAACAAATCTTTGGCGCACTTTGAATATAATTTCTTGTACGTATCAAACCTTAACCTTCTACAAACACATTTGTGGGAGTTTATCACATTGTGAATTTAAAAGAAATTATTTGGGATCACAAAGGCCTTCAGACGCGATGTTCTACGGGGCCATTGAGCGACTAGCATTGTTGTACTATAAACTTGACAAAAATGATTTTGTAACACCAAACTCAATTCTGCAATTCCCTGTCCCAACAAAAACTCCAATTTTGGTAAACACAGAAAATCAATTCTGTCGAACCGTTCCACAAAATTCGATTTGGTTGCCAAATATGGCCACACGCATGTAAAGAAGGCTACCATTGCGTCAGAAACTGGATGGAGCCAACTGTGTCATTTGGGGCGCCATTTATTGTTTCTTCTGACCAATGGTAGCCCTATCTTACATGCATGTAGCCATATTTGGCCAACACAAATCGAGTTTTGTAGCGGAACCGGTTTGACAGAATTGGGTTTTGGTTTACAAAATTGAGTTTTTGTGGGACAGGAATGACAGAATGAGTTTTGTTGTTCGACACAAATT